>NC_000085.6:51982346-52282346 GCF_000001635.26 Mus musculus
TACAATGAGTTTTAGTAGGAAAGCTAAAACTCAAAAGACTGACTGTGAAATATTAATAAAAATGTAAAGAAGCAGGAGAGACAGTTCAGTGATTAAGAGCACTTGATATTCCTGCAGAAGTCTCGACTTTTGTTCTCAACACCGCGTAATTGCTTACAAGCACCCAAGCTTCCATTGCTAAGGCATACTATGCTTTCTTCGTGATATCCTTGTGCAACAGGCTTCCATTAAGTTTACATACAAACAAGCAGACACTACACTCACACCCATAAAATTACATATTTTTTAAAAGTAAAGAAAATGGAAGTCTCATGCATTAGTGATAAAAAACAAACAAACAAACACAATAATCACTTTTAATTTGCAGGGTTTCTTGAAAAGTCAAATATGCACTTTTTTGTTTGTTTGTTTGTTTGTTTGTTTGTTTGTTTTTTCAAGACAGGGTTTCTCTGTGTAGCCCTGGCTGTCCTGAAACTCACTCTGTAGACCAGGCTGGCCTTGAACTCAGAGATCCACCTGCCTCTGCCTCCCCACTGCTGGGATTAAAGGCGTGTGCCACCACGCCCGGCTGAATATGCACATTTTTATATTATGACATAATTAGCTCTTCAAAACATCATACCATTCAACTAACAATACCAATTATGTCCACAGGGAGATGTGCTCATAAGTGGTAATAAGGGTTTATTTATGGTGGCTCCAAGTTAGAAAGAACCAAGATCCACTCCAACATAGTTAAGTAGACCAATAAATGAGGGTATAAAAAACTTGTACCAGCAATAAAAAGAACTTAGGCATTGTCATATGAAATGACATGAACAAATCTTAGAATATTATATTAAGGGACAAAACTGGACACAAAAGCCTTCCCAAGGTAAAAGCTCATTGATATAGATTAGAAAAGTGTTTAAAAATTGACTAAGGAAAAATAACGAAGTAAAATATTTTTAGCACTATGACTTTTTTTGGTTTTGTTTTATTTTGTGTTTTCATGTGGTTTTTGTTTGTTTGCTTGCTTGTTTGTTTCCTTCTTGGAGCAGTAGGGACATAATCAATTCTATTTTCAAAAAAAAACGTAAGAAGTATACATTGAAAACTGGTCAATTTGTTGTATGTAAATTGAACATCCATGAACTGAGTTCACAATGTGGTTAAATTATCATTACCATAAAGAGTGACTTATAGATTCTAAGTTGTCTCTCCAATAAAGTATATGTCTTCTATACTTGCATCTATTTTATGGCAGCCAAATTCATAACATTTATCTCAATACAAATGTAGACAGCTTCTATTACCTCCTCTTACTGTAGCATATTACAGTCTCCATAAAGAAGGAAGAACATATCTTCATAATTTGATATTTTAAAATATTTAAAATTCATTCAACTTGTCCTCTGGTGAAAATTTGAGTACTTTGCAATGGCTGTAATACTTTCCTTTGGAAAATTTGATATAACTGTAATTAATTTTATTTTAACAAGATGTCAAGAAAACTTTTCTTGAAAGTACTTTATTTCCTATTAAATCAAATACTTCAGTATACTGACATTTGCTTAGATTATACTACTAACATATTATGCGCTTTGTGAAAATGTAAAATATTTTTGGAAACAGGATGAAATTAACAGAGCAAGAGAGAAAAGCAAGAAGAATTTCTAAACCCTGAAAAACATTTTCAAATATGTGTAGAATGTTGAGGTATCTGGAATAAATGGGAAAAATTCTCTATATTAAGACAGCAAGAATATTGAGAGTCAGAATGTCAGCACTATCTTTCCTGACTTCCATGGATGCACACCGTTAGGGAGCCATGTCTTCTAAACTTTAGGCAGTCAACTCATTTCAATTTATAGGTAATTACTCAGCTGTGTGCCATTAGATGTGAAGATCAGAGACTTCCTTTTATCTACACCAGTACTCTGAAAAAGTTTTGTTTTGCTTTCATTTGTTACCTTGTTTTGTTTCCAGGTACACATCAATCCACCGACAAGACCTTCAACCCAAACTTTGTCTTGCCTATAAGATGGGCAGGGATAAAGATACTGCAGAGACTGAGGAAACAGCCAAGAAATGATTGCCCCATACCATGTGAGAAAGCCAACACCTGACAGCATTCATGATATTCTGCTATGCTTGTAGACAGAAGCCTAGCATAACTGTCTCTTGAGAAGCTTCGTGAAGCAGCAGATGAAGTCAGGTGCAGAGACCCACAGCCAAACATCAAATGGAGCTCGGAGAGTCTTGCAGAAATGGAAGAGTGGAAGATAGGATTGTGGGAGTCAAAGGGGTCAAGGACACAACAAGACCCACAGAGTCAACCCACCTGGGTCAGTAAGAGCTCACACAGACTTGGCTCCCTAACCAGGGAGCATAGGCCCCTTATACATATGTAGCAAATGGACAGCTTTCTCTTCATGTGGGATTCCTAACAAGAAGTGAAGGGGCTGTCTGCAGTCTCTGTTCCCAGCCATTAGATTCCCTCTCCCATACCTGAACAACTTTGTTGGGACGCATTAGGAGAGAATGTGCCTAGTCCTATTGGGATTAGATGTCCCGGGGGGAGTGGGGGGGGTACCCAAGTCGGGGCTTCCCCTTCTCCACAGAGAAGAGGATGGAGCAAAGGGCAGAGGGATTTGTAAGGGTGGGGTTGCGAGGAGAAGGGGTAATAGGAGCTGTGATCAAGTTGTAAAGCAAGTAAAAATATTTTTAAGAAAGATTTCAAACTTAAAAAATATTTTATTAACCCCACTCAGAAAATAGGAAGAAAATTTAAAATTGGAGATGAGGTAGGATATGAGTTAGAGTGAATACACCCTCTCTATCATGAGAGCATATTTATAATATTTATAGTCCAAAGCAATCACATGTGAAATATGCATTCTAAACCACAGAACTTTTACTGTTTTTTTGGATTTTTGTTTTTGTTGTTCTTCTTAGGTTTTGTTGTTGTTGTGATTGTTTTTGTTGGTTGGTTTTTGATCATTTTTCAAGACAAGATTTTTCTGTGTAGCTCTGGCTGTCCTGAAACTTTCACTGTAGATCAGGCTGGACTCAAACTCACAGACGTTTGCCTCCTAAGTGCAGAGCTTAAGGTCCTGTACCACTACCTCCTAGCTATCTAATGAACATTTTAAAAATATAAATGTATTTCTATCACGAAATTTGAAATTGTCAAAGACCTCACTCCATTTTGCTGTAAATATTTAAATTTATATAATTAATATTTCCTTATTTTTTATTAAGAGCCTTCATATATTTTATTATTTTAGAATTTATTACAAATTGATTAAATGATGGTCTATTGCTGAATGAAATGAATTTTCAAAGTTTCCTTTGCTTTTCTTCATTCTTTTAAGTTGCTATAAAAGGTATTGAATTAGTGCCTGGCCTAAGGCAATCCTTGAAGCAAGAGCATACAGCAGGTCCTTGGACGGGCTCATAGGAAATACTATCACAGGAAACCTGGCAGCATATCTCCAGAGAAGGGAGCATGACAGAGCCTGTTAGTCCACCTTCCCCTAGACTATACTTGAATATCTCTCACATATCTAGAATATTTATTTCAAGGTATTCTTGAAAAGACAGAGATATAGTACAGTGCTCTTAGATCTACGTGATCGGTGTTTGGGAAGTGTCTAGATCAGCCTTTATCTTAACTGCTGAAAGAAATAAAGGATGCTTATACATATGTAGCAAATGGACAGCTTTCTCTTCATGTGGGATTGGGTTATTAGACTACGTTGGCAGAAGTTGAACGGACTAACTTGCGCTCTAGTTTTGTCTCTTGAGTAAGTCACACATGATGGCAAATAGAGATAGGTTAAAATAATTAATAATAATAATAATACAGTGAAGATGGAGGTATTAAAGAGTACAGCCTAGACAAAGGATGAATACAGAGTATAGAGAATTTGGTCTTACATATTCTTATTCTTATAGCATGAAAACCAAAAGCACTTAAATATATATAACAAAATTATACTTTACAAAGACAAACATGGAGATCAGTAGTTTGTAGTACAAGGCTAGTCAGTCCTGAAATAAAGCACAAAGCAGAATTCTGAAAATCCTGCTTTTCTTTTGGCTTATAAGTTTGTAATCAAGCCCAAGTTAATGTTTTACATATTGTTTTGTTTTGTTTTGTTGTTTTTGTTGTTTTTGTTGTTGTTAGTTTCAGTCTTGTTTTTCCCTATAGTTAGTGGAATAAATGTTTAAATGTTCTGCCTTTCCAGGCTATCTGTGATAGTATATTTTTTTCTTTTTTGATGAAAATATATTTTCACATTGAAGATAATACAAAACTAGCAGCTTATCAAATTCACTTCACAGACATCAGTGTCCTGACTAATAGTTAAGCATTTTTTAAATAAAATAATTAATAATAAAAAAATAAAAGGTGGAATACAGAGCTAGCAATTGGGAGTACCATACCAAATGCTATTTCAAGGAAAGGAATCCGTGGGAATTGAGTAGTCATCTGTTTTTAGCAGGACAGAATTTAAAGACATTGAGGATCTCAAAAAGCCATCTTAAGTCTGTGTTGAAAATAAATTATTATTGTAAGTGTTGAGAAACAGATAACTACAATCTAACTCTAGGCCATGTTTGATTATGAAGACTTGACTTATGCAGAATAAATTAGTAGCTTGATGCAATATCAATTAATGCCATAAAACAGCAATTAGAAAGTAATTATAATCAAATCTAACAATAGCCTTTATAGACAAACAGCAGATGAAGGAAATAAAATCCATAATAATTATTTTTAAATAAAATAATTAATAATAAAAAAATAAAAGGTGGAATACAGAGCTAGCAATTGGGAGTACCATACCAAATGCTATTTCAAGGAAAGGAATCCGTGGGAATTGAGTAGTCATCTGTTTTTAGCAGGACAGAATTTAAAGACATTGAGGATCTCAAAAAGCCATCTTAAGTCTGTGTTGAAAATAAATTATTATTGTAAGTGTTGAGAAACAGATAACTACAATCTAACTCTAGGCCATGTTTGATTATGAAGACTTGACTTATGCAGAATAAATTAGTAGCTTGATGCAATATCAATTAATGCCATAAAACAGCAATTAGAAAGTAATTATAATCAAATCTAACAATAGCCTTTATAGACAAACAGCAGATGAAGGAAATAAAATCCATAATAATTATTTTTAAATAAAATAATTAATAATAAAAAAATAAAAGGTGGAATACAGAGCTAGCAATTGGGAGTACCATACCAAATGCTATTTCAAGGAAAGGAATCCGTGGGAATTGAGTAGTCATCTGTTTTTAGCAGGACAGAATTTAAAGACATTGAGGATCTCAAAAAGCCATCTTAAGTCTGTGTTGAAAATAAATTATTATTGTAAGTGTTGAGAAACAGATAACTACAATCTAACTCTAGGCCATGTTTGATTATGAAGACTTGACTTATGCAGAATAAATTAGTAGCTTGATGCAATATCAATTAATGCCATAAAACAGCAATTAGAAAGTAATTATAATCAAATCTAACAATAGCCTTTATAGACAAACAGCAGATGAAGGAAATAAAATCCATAATTCCTAGTGCAATTTTTACTTGCTGAATAATTAATTAAAAATGTGAAAATAGTAGGATTTTAGGAAATCCCTACTCTGCTGCCATACACACAGGAAGAAGGGTAATGTACAGACATTGAGTAGATATTTTTCTCTCCTTGATGAAAGTCATAAAACAGGTAAACAGAGAAATCAAAATCACACCTGTCATTTCTTTAATAATTTTGGTGTGTTTCTTGGAATGAGCCTAAATTAGAGGGCTTCATAGGCATCTGGAGATGGAAGACTAGAGCAATACATCAAAGAATGATGGGTAAGAGATGACAGGCAGATAGATAACAGGTAGGTAAATGAATAGATATATGATGCATTATTATTGGGCTCAGTTGGCACATACATAGATAGAGACCTAAGATTTTGGAGATAACCACTTTTTACCTTGTGCCTTCTTTTGATTTCTATAGCTGTGATGAAAAACCATGACTAAAAGCAACTTGTGGAGGAAAGGGTTTTCTTCAGTTTACAGTTTATAAGCTATCATGAAGAGAAGTTAGGACAGGAACTCAAGACAAAAGCCTGCAGTCAGAGATGAACAATGAGAATGCCTGCTAGTGAGACTATGGAATAAGAGGAACACTCACCCACTGCTGGTGAGACTGCACACCCGCTCAGCCATGTAAAAGTCAATGTGAAGGTTCTTTACAGAAGCAGAACTAGGTCTACTTCAAGAATGACCTTTACCAAACTTGAGCATAGACTTAAAGCATGCTTCATCCTATTCCAGAGACAACTGGTCAACATTGTTTACTGCTGACCCATTCATCCATGATACCCTGAAAAGCTAGAGACAACCTAGATGTCCCTCAACAGATGAATAGATAAAGAAAATTTCATACATTTATACAATGACAATATTACCAGTGTGTTTAACAATTAAGTCATGAAATGTGTAGATAAATGGATATAACTAGAAAAATTTATCCTGAGTTAGGTAACCCATAAAGACAAAAATAGTATTATTTCTATATAAGCAAAGATTAGTTGCTAATTCAATGATAACAAAGCTCCAATCCATAGAACCTCAGAGGTTAGATATAGAGTCATGGAGTCGGGAAACGGGGTGATCATGGAATTCCTTAGGTTTTCATTCATTCAATCATTCATTCATTCACATTTAAAAAATAAGACAAAATAAAAGACAAGATAAAAACAAAAACTATCACATCATAGTTGAACAAGATAAACCAACAAAAGGAATAAGGTCTAAACAAAGACAAAACAATCAAAGACCTACTCATTCCACACTCAGGTGTGCCTACTGGCTTGCTCGTCCAGCTAAACTTCAGCTACCATTCTATATCTTCCAGGACCACTTACCCAGGGGCAGTAGTGCCCATAGTAGGCTTGGCTCTCCCACATCAATCCTAAATCAAGAAAATGACCCATATACCTGCTTAAAGGCCAATAAAATAAAGACATTTTCTCAGTTCAGGTTTTCTCCTAGATGTGTCTAAGTTTGTGACAACTGACCAACGACAACCAGCACATCATGTACTTTACTACTTCAGATATGTAAACCCTCCCAAAGTACATGACCCAGGAGGTGATGTGCCCCTCATGTCACAGAGGGGAACCTAAGGTTCACAGAGCGTAAGTATTGGGACAGATGGAAGTGGTACCCTTAATATTTTAATTATGGTTTTCTGATATTTTCTCACTATCATCTGCTTTTTTTCTTCCACAGCTGTTATCATATAACTGTGGAAAGATCTTTACTCTGTGAGGTCATTCTAGAGGACTGCCTATATTTTAAGTATTCCACATTACTTCAATGCAGAGGAAAATGATGGCTCCCAGGCCCACTGTATCCCACTGTAGATGAAGCCATTGGAGAAACAGGGCAATGCAACGTGTGTCAACATTCTATCTTCAGAAGGAAGTATGATGGTGGAATCATTTTTGGAGAGGCAAAATGAGTTATCAGGAGAACGATGTCTTTACCTGAGTTTCTTGAATTAGCTTTATCACCACACAGAAGTATATCAGCCCGCCATCACAGAGCTTAACATCTGACCCTGTCTTTCAATTATAATGATAGATCTGTAAATAGTACTAATAACTTTCTCCATCAGAGCTACATATGCTCACCAGTGTTGCTGATCTAATGTTCACATTGGGTAGTCTAGAACCCTACAATATTTTATACTTCTCCTTTTTGTACTTTTGTGTTATGTTAAAACACCACACTTAATGACCTTGGTATATTATATATAAGAGAAATATAAAATTCACAACAAGCATCAAACCAATGGTTTTTCAGCCTAGTTTTTTTTTATATGATCTCAGAGCCATGACCTGATCATTCAACACTCATGCCAAAAGAGCAGCAGGCATTCAAATCTATTCTCTATTAAAGATCCAAAACAACAGCATCTAACACATGAAAAGAAGCTGCAGCAAGGAAGCAGTTCATAGTACAAGAAGTAAAAGGATGAGACATTAAAATAACAGTCGTAGCATTCAATAGCCCTGTGATTGAGTCACAGCAGGTGAAAATAATGCAATAACAACACGAAGTTGTTGCAGTTTATGGTTGGATCCACCTGATGCTCTTCCACGGTGATGTCATTTCCTCTACCCAATATGACCATGCAAAGAGAATATGGAGTCAGAAACACTCACCTTAGAATCAAAGTTAAGCTAAAGCACATAGGAACGACAGAAAAAAATAGATATGCCACAAAAATTCAACAGTCAGTTGTGCTTATTTCTCCCAGGTAGCTATAGATTCACAAAAGAAATCAGCTTGAGAGAGAAGACACACTGTTGTGAGACTTAAGATATTTTGAATTCTTTCATGGAGCTGTCAGAAGCAAGAGATGGAAGAAGATACTTTGACAAGTTAATATCATTTTATTTAAAACCACAGGAGCTTGTTAATAAACTTTTAACTGCAAAATTCTACAAATTTTCTTGGAATGAATGTCACCAGGGAAACAAAAGACTGGGACATAAAGCAATATTGAGCAATTTTATCAACCCAAGACCAAACTGTTATAAAACTTCTGAAGAGAAGGTGACTGCCTATTGCCCTTGAAAATGGCTGGGGTGGATCTAGAGGGATGGCTTAGGGATTAAGAGCACTTTCTGTTCTTCAACAGGGTCTTAGTTTAGCTTGCAGCACACTGATTCTATGTACTCTTCTGGCCTTTATAGGCACCAGTATACATATGGCACATGTGTGCATGGACACACACACACACATACAAAATCAACTTTTAGGAATGAATATATGCTTATACTCATCTAAGGCTTTAAAACATTTTTATAAAATATCAATTGTTTTCTCCCAGTATTATTAATATTATAAGGTTTTTATTTTTTGATTTCTATATTATTTTGTTTTGGGCTTATGAATATTATACCATTCTCTTATGATGAAAGACACTACAGGGGCTACAGGGATGGCTCAGATCTTGAGATAACTGGGTGTTCTTCCAGAGGATCCTGACTCAGTTCCTAGCATCAAAATGGCAGCCTGCAGTAACTCCAATTCCAAGAGATCAGATGCCTGCTTCAGACCTCGCTGGATTTCAGACATTCACAGACACACATGTAGGCAAAATGCTAACAAACATAACATAAAAATAAATTTTTAAAAAAGGACTTTAAGTACACTGCAGATTACAGAATCCTGTCATCCACCTCAAGGTAGTCAAGCTTGAATCCTTAGGGCTGGTAATGGCAGGACCAAACTCTCCTGAAAGGGTTAACTCTAACACAGAGAATTCCCAAAGGATAAGATGGAAACTTTGGAAGAACTCTAAGTGCCTACCCACTATCCAATCTTTTCTGTTCCACCTTTATTACAGTTTTAATCAAAAATGTAGGTGGGCTCTTTCCACACTAGAGAGAAAGCTTGAATTGACTGTTATGCTAACTCCTGTTCAAATTAACCATGAGTCCTTTCATTATTCATTTCAATGTCTCATTTTATTTGGTCCCAGGGATTTTTATATTATTTTACTTTTGGCAGTGCTTACAATTTAATATCGAATCATGTGTCTATACCAAATTTTAATATTAAAAATTGAGTCAATCCTTTCAAAATAATTGCTCTTTTATTGTTATATGTTCTCATTTTCAATCACATTTCAAAGCCACAACACTATACCAATATCTCTTAGATCATATTCTAAACTTCACTTAACTATACCACTGAAAGGCCAAGCACCTCAGGAGTACATATTGATGACTTGGAGAGAGTGCCCACAATTATTTAAAACTATTCAAGACATCAAATACAAATTTGGATGAGTGCCTTTATTTGGAGACCAAAAGATCCCACCTTGTCATAGTGGGAAATGTCACTTTCTCCTTGCCTGAGGTCTTGGTGTAAAGCACCTCTCATTCCATCTATATTTTTCCTCACATACTTCTTTGTCATGACTAAGTTAGCTCCTACTCATGCCTGGTTTTCTTTTATGTATCTTTAATAATTTCTAAAGGAGCCTCGTTAGCGCAGTAGGTAGCGCTTCAGTCTCATAATAATTTCTAGCTCACACAATGCCTATTATATTAGGAAACTCAGTAAAACATCTCTATTAAAATGTATACGAAAAACAAAATAGATTTTAGCTACAGTAACTCACATTGACTCAACTGGAAAAGAGTCAAAATTTATGACTGGAACTACAAAACAATGAGGAAATACAATGAATAGGTAAAGATGTAAACACTTAAAGAATGTATTTTCTACTAAAAAATAAATAAAACTCAGCCTTCAAGGAGAGATAAAGCGCATTTGTGCTTCAAGAAGCATAAGGAAACATGACATATTCAGAAGCAAGCTAATTTTATTCTTCAATACAGAAGTGATTGGAGTTAGTCTAGGGTGCCCTGTTCACGATCACTAATAGGAAGAATTTTGTAAAAACAAAGTATACTGAAAATTGATCAAAGCCAAGATGAATGCTTTCTTCCTTTATTGTGTCAAGTAGGTAACACTTGTTGTCTTGCATTACAATCAAGCTTAACTGTATTTTCTAGGAAGTACTTAACTTCTTTTCTTAATAAGTCAAATCTATTTTCTGCAAACCCTGATCAGGTTCCCCTGAACAGGACTCTGTCTAAAATGCATTTCTTTTTGTTTGTTTGTTTGTTGGCTGGTTTATTTTTTATTAATGATAATGACACCATGGTGTGTGGATAAAATTACATTTATATCTTTCTACCTTGGGTAATTTAGTCATGTAAAAAAATCTTAGACTTTTTGTAATGTAAGCCATGTAAGATTTTTTCCTCTAATGTTTTTGACAATAATCTAAGATGAATGTCAAGATGCAAGAGAAATATTCTATTCTCTCTCTCTCATTCTGTCTATAACACACACACAAGCACACACACACTCACTCACAAACATACACACACACACACACACACCATCCATGAAAAACTAGAAAATGACTCCTAAAAGATTCTTATATATGTACATGATCACAGTGTGAAGTAGCAATACAATATTATGATAATTTCAGTGCTGTTTGCTAAAAATTGGTGCTTAGTGGACATGTAAAACAAATAGATGGCTTTCTTCCTTTCTTCATCATAATATAAAATGAAATATCCTTAGAAATTATATTTTAAAATAAAAAATATGAAATATATATTTTGCCTGTGCATAAAGATCTTTACTATTACTGAACAGCTCTGCTATGAGTCAATGGAATAGTTTTCCAACAAGCTTTCAACAATGAATTAAGTACCTGTTTATGCTAAGGAAAATAATAGGTTCTATTAAATCCTATAATTATCTTTATTTTTACAAGTTACTGTAGAGATGTAATTATGAAACCAAAGCATTTTTTCCTGTACCCAAAATCCATAGATAAAACCATAAAAAAACCTTAAGATGAAAAACTTTGTAGTTTTGAATTTGCTTAGGCTGGGTGATATATATATATATATCAACAAGTACACATATATTTATATTCATATGTATATTATTAACTAAGATACTATGATATGTATGTACCTAGAGAGTATGTAGCATCTTAACGTTATTCACTAAATGAGCATTAGTTAATTATTAATGGAGTTACACATACCTAGTCAGGTTTTGAATATTTATATTTCACTGCTTTCAAACTCACTCTCTCATCAATATCTCTGCTAGTAATCTACTTCTAGGCTGAGAAGCTCTCCTATCGTTAGTTTGAATACTCCTACAGTTTTCTTAATTTAGCACGTTCCAACAAATCTGTATGCTTTTATCTGTATCCGTGTAGCAAACTACATGTGCGCCAGTGTAGATTTGTGTGGTAATATTACATGTAAGTCTATGTGTATATGTACAGCAGAGAGCATGTCTGTCTGTGTGTATATGAGTAGAATAGTGTTGTGTGTTTGTGTGTGAGTATGGCAGTATAGATATGTGTCTCTGTGTACTGAGCAGTTAACAGTGGGAATAATTCTTTGAATATGACAAATTTGTATTTTCATCTTTTTTAACTAATTCTACACTTTAATATTCATTGTTACATTGGTTCTATACCTTGCAATTCATGGCTATAAAATGGGTGCCATTTAAACTGTAGGGCTTTGATTGTCACAAACACATCATACAACAGCAATTCATTAACAAGGAGCTATTTGTCCTTAATATGAAAAATATCTCCCTGTTTCTTTATCATCAATTATTTAGAAAGGGTGAGAAATTTCCTTTAATCACAGTAATGATTATTTCTTAAATAATGCACAAGGAATAGTTCAGGGAGTCAGGTCAATAGGAATGAAGAACATTGACTATAAAGTCACTAGAAATTATATACAGCATCCACCATGTTAAAAGCCTAATTTTTCTATATATATAAAACCTGTAATACTTCTCCAAGGAGGAGGATGCAAAAATAAAAGATCAATTTTAATATATACATTTTATCTTCCATGATTCATTAATCATTAGTAAAAGGTCTAATTTTTTAAAGGAATTAAGTTCTGTAGGGGTGGTATTAAAATGAGGTCCACATCCTATTCCATAAGAATGCAGAAAGACATGCAAACAGTTCTTCCTGTCTCAAACATTGTTTCCTTAAACCTGAAGAAAATCACCTAATCTCATAGATTAAATAGAAGAATAGAAAAAAAAAATCTCAAACAAGGTACTCATTTTAGCCTATTAGTAGACTGAGTGAGCTAATTTGGCAGTAAAAGCTGGCAGGAAAAAGTTCAACAGAAAAGAACTTGGAAATTACAGGCGGAAATTCAGAGGGTCACTCTGGTGTTGATTGGACCATTTCTAAAGGGAAACATGCATTTTGTCCACTGATGGGCACTGCTAACTGGACTCTAGAATAATATTTCAAGTAGATCTGTAAGGTACTGCAGTGGATCATCAGAATGACAGGGCTGGTTTGCTGTGCTCTGTGTCTCAAGTAACCTATGTTAAGTAAGGAAATATGAGTGATTTCTGTCTTCAGATTTATTGATACTTTTGTTATTGTTCTAGACTAAAACCCATCCAGTTAATATCTCTTGCGTCATTAAATGGGCTGGCTGATGCTTGAAAGATATCAGTTAAGTCTTACTGTTCATGGGGTGTACCGATTCTCCTGTATTGTGTTTTCTCTTTAGTTTTATGTTTATCAGAAGTACAACACAGAAATCAGTGCAACCATGTTGGTCTTCTGCACTGTGAATTCAGATTCTGGGTTCTGCACCCCAAAATCAGGTTGCAGCCCAGACATAGTCATTTCATTGACCAGTGAGCATTAAGAACTGCTCCTCAATAATCTTCAATTGGTGATACAAGGTTTGAACCAGTGACTGGGTAAGGGAGAGAGGAATGCGTGACTTTGATTAAAGTAGGTGATATCAGGTAGGGACCACAAGAAGAAAGACAGAGGAGCAGAGAGGATGGAGATTGCCATGAGATAAGATAGACCATGGACACGTGGCCAAGAGAGGCTCACCCTAAGGACACACATGGAACAGAGCAAGATTCAGTTGACAAGTAACAGGGCATTTATCTGGTTATTAATAATCAGGTTAGAGTAGCTCAGAACCTGCCCAGCATAGTGTCAGCAGCTTATTAATAAAATCTAGCCCCATATGTAGCAGAGAATGGCCTTGTCAGGCACCTGTAGGAGGCTTGATGCCCCAGTGTAGAGGAATGCCAGGGCAGGGAGGTAGGGGTGGGTGGGTGGGTGGGGGAAACACCCTCATAGAAGCAGGGGGAGGGGGAATGGAATAGGCAGTTTCTGGATGGGGAAAGGGGGTAATATTTAAAATGTAAATAAAGAAAATATCCAAAAATAAAAGTAAAATAAAATCGGATGTCTCTATGTCATTTATAAAGATACTAACTAGACTAGAGTGGGGCAGATACTCCCATAAAATTACTACAACACAACCAGGAAAGGCAAGCCTCACACAGGTCTGTGGAGCAGGAAGAGTGTGACTCCAGAAAGGGAATGTGTTCCAGGCCAGAAACAGAAGAATGTCATCTCAGCGGGAAGAATGGCAAGGACAATGGGGACCCAAATCAGTGCCATGCCTCACAAGTCAGGCAGCCAACTGCCTGTCTGTCTCCTTTAGGTCTCAGAAGCTTCCTCTATGGTTAATTTATTTAGTCCCTATCTGGAAACTCCATCCCTGGACTGCAACTTGCTGAGACTGGATTGAAGATATTAGTTCACACAGGCCCAGGTAGGCTTTAATTAGCCCTATACAGGCAAGTGGGGTAAAGAGGATGGTATCTTTGGAAAGCCTGTCAAACCCAGAAGGGAAAACAAGCCCAGGAAAAGGAAGAAGGGTTTTTAATCCCAGTTTCTGCTCTGCCTCTTTTCCCAGTTTCTCCTTATTGCATGGACTCAGGGAAAGAGGAAGGAGAACTACAGGAAAAACCCCCAGGACCTGGCCAAATTGCTCCTGTAGAGCCTGGTTGTTGCATTTTGCTGAAAGGGTTGAACTATTTGAGTCCTGGCTGGCACTGGTCCAGACCTTTGCTAGAGGACACTCACACATAATAAGTTTTGTAGTTTGTAGAGATTAATATTTTAGATTACCATAGGATCCCAAATTGTAACCACCATCACTAAGTCTTACTATAACAACCATTACCTATGTGAAGAAATATCGTAGCTACCTTGATGAAAAACTACATACTAAATAAAGAACAAATACCTAGGCTGCAAGAATAATTTCTTTCTTGTGTCTTTAGTCTCTCCTAATAAAGTAATTCTCCATCAGATCACTAAGGCTAAGACACCATAATACTGTGGTCATTATTATTACAGTGGATGGGTAAAATTTCAACACTGTCTTTAGAGCTTACTTCTCTCCCTGCTACAAATGTGCAGCTATCTCTATTCACCCTGTAATCCCTTACTAATCTTTCAAATCCCAGCAACTTGTAAAGTCCACAGTAAAGCCTTAACTAATTCTCCTGGAGTGAGTGAGATAATCACTATTGTTATCTATAATCCCCCATCACCCTGTATGCTCATTAAGAATGCTTACAAGTTAACACTGGAGCTTGTCTATTTACATGACATTATCAGACTGGGAACCTTCTGATGGCAGAGAACCCATGTGTTTGCTTCAGCTTCCTATTCCTTGCAAGCAGTATTTACTAATTAACCACTGAATTCAAGCTATATTCACTTTCTAAAGAATGCACTTCATTACTGAATATCTTTTCAAGCCAATATTTAGTCCAGGCTTAATGATAAAGACAAAAGTGTAAAACATGGGAAAGAAAATACGGAGATAGATATTCAGAATTTTGGAGTTATAATTAGCTATATCATTTTGGACCTATGCCTTCATCTTTTAAAAAATTCTATGGCATTCTATCACATGGAATGTTTTCTAAAACACATTAAACTATGATTGTGAAAATTGAAAACTTTTTATAGTTGATTTCTTTATGTGGACTTTTGATTTTACATAATTCTTAAGAATTTTTTTAGCTTAAATGAGGTTTAAGAGTCATTGGATCCAGAAAGATGTAATAATATTCACAATGTGAGGATGACATGGGATGCTATCAAATGTGCCTGACGAATGGATTTTTTTGATTTCCAAACTAAGACAAAAATAATAGCTGTGAGTTTAAAGTTGTAGAAGAATCAAAATAGAGGATTTGTAATAAGTATGACTCAAACATAAGGATCAAAAATTAAATATGTGTTTGTAAATATTCAGCTACTAAAACTGGGAAATTGAAAATTAATGTTAAAAGCAGCTTCTAGATTTGTCTGCTGGTTAAATATGTATGCAGCAGTAGAAAACAAAAACAACATCAAGGGCAAAATGTCAGCATTCTCCCTTCATAATACAGTAGCTGGCATGTGCTATTGTGCATTTTTAAGTATGATCAGAGTCTGAGTAGGATAGGAGCTGTGTTATCACAAGACTCGATGTATGCAGAAAGGCTGTTGTGAAATGGGCTTTCTAGTCATCTGTGCTTTCTATCAATAAAGTACCTCCCTGCCTCCCTGCTACTAACAGTTTATTTACTCTTTATTGTATTTATTCTTCAGGATACACGTAAATAATTTCATTCTCCTACTTTCTATAAAGAGTGTTCCTAAATCACTTCGAATAATTTTGGACTTGCTGAATAATTAGCCATATATTTACATGCACATTGAAGCCAAAATTGCCTTCCTAAAACTATAAGTGCTAAAAGAAGATTTTCATCACCAAAATAGAATACAAATGAAACCAACATGTAGAGGAATTTTAATCCAGCATATGGGGCTGCTCTGGAAAGGGATCATATCCAAAGACCTTCTAGATCTATGTGATCTGGCTGGAATGCTGTCATACCATACATCTTTAATCCCTCTTGCTGGAATATAGACATGCCCTTAGTAGGTCCCTGTAACCTTAAACAATGAAAGTAAGGTTATTTTGTAGAAGGAAGCGGCCATGTTTGAGAGTAATGCCTGATTGTTGAGCAGACAAAGTTAAGAGAAAGATTTGAGAGAATGAGTCAGGATACAATATAACCAACTGTTAGAACAGCACAGGAAAGCACAGGAAAGAGAGAACTAAAAAGAGCAGCACAGAGCAAGTCAGGAATGGTGGCTAGTACAGTTAGGTTCAGGCAATGCAGTGAAGTTCAGTTGTGTTCATGCAGTTCTGTTTAGTTCATGCAGTCAGTGTTGTTCAGTTCATGAAGCTCAGAGTCAGGTTTTCCCTGCAGAGCAGTTCAGCAAGAAGCTGAGAGAAGCTGTTTGACTCGGTCAGCTTGGAGAGGAGTTTGAGCCAGAACACTTGATTTTAACCAGCCAGCCACAGCTCAGAAAGAACTAGAAAGGGTGAGCTTATTCATCAGTAAGCATCAGAGATGACAATTACATGTGGCAAATAAAAGGGTTTGCTATGAATACTTACAGTAATAGTCCTTTCTTCAGAAGTATTGTACTTGATAATCTTCCACCAAGAGATCTGAGTGCAATGAATAACTATGTACACTGAATCAAAGGACTGTCAAAGAAAAAATCAGGAAATAAAACTCAATTTGAAATTAGTTCCAGTCCTTGTCATAAGATCAAGGACTTATATTTTTGACTCACTCCAATACAATTGAAATTTAATAATTTCTAATTTTCAAACAACCAAAGACAGTGAGTATGAACATCTTATGATAGTTTACTATTTGAAATTTAAAACACAATTGATTAGTCCAACTTCCTTCTTCACAGATCTAATGTTAAAGTCTATTTCGTTCTCGGTGCTGACTAGTGCTCAGGAAATAATGAAATATCAGGGATGAAGTCTCTAGACCTGCAGAATACTACATTGTGAAGCCTTCCCATCCTCTTCCTCTTAGGCTCAAACTAATTGCTTGCCCTCTTTGTAAATGAAGTCACTTACATAAGGGACTCTTTTCTTCTCTGCTCACCATCTTTCAGTGTATGGTATATTATTTTGTGTTCTTCATGTCTCACAAAACACTGTCTCCCAGAAAACTACATTTACCTATTATAAGCACACACAGAAACCCAAAACCTTCTCTAAGTAGCTGGAATCATGTTGTTCAATTCACGCAGTTTCCAGTGTCTGCTTTCCCTGTATGTGGCTGGCTCCATGCTGAATACCTTCAGTTTATAAAACTCAGATTATCTGGAGCATTTTAAAGAGAAAAGCATAGAGCAAAGAGTATTAATGTGGAAAATTCATCAAGATTAAAACACCCAAGGGAAATAAATGGGTAGAGACATGTCTACAACATTGTATACTTTTCTAAGTCTGAAAACACTTGTCACCCTGGGACACTGGTGGGGGGCACAAGCCCTTAGCACAGAAATAAGAAACGCAGGAGCTCAAGTCGCCTCTGTTGTTGGACAAATTCATCTGAAAATCAATAGAACAACCTCTGTGTTTTCTTAAACTAAACCCACTGCTATCTTTAAAAAGTATGAATACAGGCACAAAATATGTTATTTTATATTTCTCCTCTACTCATGGAGAACTGTCAGTGAAGGTGAGATAGTAATCTGATCATTCATTTGCTTCTGAGCTGGCTGCTCTCATTGTTGCTGGGGACACATACACACAGAGGTTTGAAGGAATTTGTTAGTTATTAATAATCTCAAGAATCAATACTTGGAAAAAGCTAGATGTCACCCACTTCTCAGATTGCGTCTTTGTTGTTGGCTTTAGCCAAAAGTAGACAGATTCTTTCGTTGGATTACATTTGCCCCTGTATTTCTTTTAGGATATTTGCATTGTAAGAGTATGTGGGTGGTTTTTCTAACAAAATTTCCATTGCTGTTCTAGTAAGACAATATGATGCATCTATTTATAACAACAGTAAGCACAGTTGCAAAACGGGTCATAAAAATATGACAAGAGGATTTTTTAACTAACATGTCAGCTATAATTGAGAATTAAATTAAATGATCCATCTGCTTCCCATCATTGATTTCAGCATTTTCTCTAGGATTTAAATATATAAATGAAAATGAACATTATTTATTAATTAATTACTCACTAACTAAATTGCCACATTTATATTGATTACACCCATAATATGTGACCAATCCATAACATATGGTTGTTTTTTTCCAATATACTCAAGTTTAATGAGCATATAAACTCCATATCTCATTAATATAGCTTCCTCTTTAATCTTTACTACTAAGTTCATCTGAGTTGGTGGTGTGTAGACTTCTGTTATAATGGACATGATTATAATATTATCTATCCTTATGATTAGAAATAAGACATATTTGTAAGGTGGAGAAAATAGATAAGTAAATATGTTTGGTGTGTCAAATCATAAGATGAAAAATTTTGATAATTTGGTTTTCTGGTGATAATAAAGATAGCCAGTTATCATTGAGATGAATTAAATATAACATAGCCTGGATCACTTGTATTTGTAAAAGTCTCACAGTGACATGGCATATATTATCTCAGGGAACACAGTAGCAGATATACTTTCTTTTTTCAAATATAATATTGCATATTATGATCACTATTATTAGTGTTGCTTGATGTTTAACTCCTTGTCATTTAAACTATATTGTCTCTTGAGCTACCAGGCTCCTCATGCCTCAGCCAAGTGATCTAATTGCGATATTTATAGAGTTAGAGACCATAATCACAAAATTGTATATGGGCAAGTGTAGGGGAATTTCCCTTAGTTATTTGATTGGCTGATAAAGACAACAAAAAGCCAATCACTGGGCAAAAATATGGAGGCCATATCTTCTAGACAGAACATGAAGACAACGAGAGAAGAACAGGGTCAGATGAGACTGAGAAAGAGGAGGAGAAGATAGAGGAGTCACAAGTAGCTAGGAATTTCATAGCTTGGAAGTAGAGTAGTAAAGTGGTATATTTGTCTAATCTAAGTGTACAGCTTGTAATTATATTATTGAGTTGTGTGTTCTTTGCATGAGCATTTTGGGGTTAGTGATTTATCATTATACGTCTGCCTCGTTTAAGTCTCTAGTGTTTTCACTTTTTCAGGGCTAAGGGGAACTGAGTGAGCTGGCATTTTGCAGGCCAGCCACAGGGAGTGGATGGCCTGAGAAATGTAAGTGGAAGTTCCAGGCAAGATAGCCCCAGGCAAGATGGCCACATAGAGCTAGCCATGGGGGTGGGCAGAAACCGCTCCTGCCAGTACAATAGTGAAATTTAACATGGGTTCATTTTAAAACTAGATGCTACAGGCATGCATAGTCATCCAATGTCTTTTTCATTTAATTATATAAATAATACATATATTATAATGATAACAACGAGAAAAGTAGGTGAAATAAATAAAATGTATAACCTTATGTTCATAGCAGCCTTATTTATAATAGCCAGAAGCTGGAAAGAACCCAGATGACCCTCAACAGAGGAATGGATACAGAAAATGTGGTACATTTACACAATGAAGTACTACTCAGCTATTAAAAACAATGAATTCATGAAATTCTTAGGCAAATGGATGGATCTGGACATGATATCATCCTGAGTGAGGTAACCCAATCACAAAAGAACACACGTGATATGCACTCAAGGATAAGTGGATATTAACTCAGAAGCTCAGAATATCCAAGATACAATTTGCAAAACACATGAAACTCAAAAAGGAAGACAAAAGTGTGGATACTTCCTTCCTCCTTAGAATTGGGAACAAAATCCCCTTGGAAGGAGTTACAAAGACAAAGTGTGAAGCAGAGACTGAAGGAATGACCATCCAGAGACTGCCCCACCTGGGAATCCATCCCATAAACAACCACCAAACCCAGACACTGCTGCAGATGCCAACAAGAGCTTGCTGACAGGATACTGATATAGCTGATATAGCTGTCTCCTGAGAGGCTCTGCCTGACTAATACAGAAGTGGATGCTCACAGTCATCCATTAGACAGAGCACAGGGTCCCCAATGAAGGAGGCCAGAGGAAGTATCCAAGGAGCTGAAGGGGTTTGCAGCTCCCTAGGAGGAACAACATTATGAACTAACCAGTAACACCAGAGCTCCCTGGGACTAAATAACCAATTAAAGAAAACACATGGTGGGACTCGTGGCTCTAACTGCATATGTAGCTGAGAATGGCCTAGTCAGTCATCAATGGGAGGAGAGGCCCTTGGACCTATGAAGGTTCTATGCGCCAGTATAGGGGAATGCCTGGGCCAGGAAGCAGAAGTTAGTGGGTTGGGGAGTAGGGGGAGGGGAGAGAGGATAGAGGATTTTTCGATGAGAAAGTAGGAAAGGGGATAATATTTGAAATGTAAATAAAGAAAATATCTAATAAAAAATAAATTTTAATTAAGCAATATGGCTGCCCTGACAAGGGATCACATCTAAAGACCTTCTATGTAATCCTGATGGAATGCAGGGGTTCCTTGGATTAGAGTCTGATCTGGCTGGAATACAGACACATTCTTCGTATACACCTTTAATCCTTAACAATTAATGTAGGGTTAATTTGTATAAGGAAGCATCCATGTTTGAAAGTGAAGTCAAATTGAAGGGCAGACACAGTGATGAATCAGAGAAAGATTTGACAGAATAATTCAGATATAAGATACACCCATCTCTCATGATAATAGAGGGGAAAAAGAGAAGATTTAAAAGCAAAGTGCAAAGAGAGGAGCCAGTTTTCCAGAGAAAGGATTCAGGTGAAGACAGAAGGAACCAGAGAATGAGAAGGACCCAGAAGATTAGAAGAAATTGCCAGAGTTAGTTTGAGGCTAAGGAGAGTAATTCAGTCAGAAGCCAAGAGAAGTCCGTTTGAACCAGTTAGCCTGGAGGGAAGTCTTAAGCCAGAGGAACTGAGTTGAGCCAGTCAGCCAATGTTCTGAAAGAACTAAGAAGGGTGACGGTATTCAGCAGTAAGCCTTTTAGACAACACTTACATCAAGTGAATAAAAGTTACTTTTAAATGTAACAACAGTGTTCTGTTTTGAATAGGGATTACTTCCATAGGCTTCTATATATTTGAATGCTTGTACATTAGGGATGGCACTACTTGAGAGAAATTAATAACGTCAGCCTTATTAAAGTAGGCATATCCTTGGTAGGGAAAGTGTGTCACTGGCAATGGGCTTTGATGTTTCAGAAAGCTTAACCAGGACCAGTGGCTCTCCCTCTCCTTCCTTCAGCCTATGGATCTAGCTAGATGTAAACTCTCAAGGAAGCATGCCTGCCTTCACACCAATGTTCTCCACTATGGTGACAAGGAATTGAATCTGTGAAATGCTAAGCAGTCCCCAATTCAATGCTTTCCTTTGCATGACTTATCATGATCATGGTTTCTCTTTATATCAATGTAATACAAGTAAAATGAATACAAACACCTACTAGCTTTTTTTTTGTCCTGTTCCCATGTTTTATTTCAATCTAATATCAACTCAATATAAGCCCCATAGCCTAAACTGATCATGTTTAGTTTGTTCATAGATTTGAAATTTGAGTGGAACCATTAGTTTACATTGATATTTACATTTAGAGTTGTGCTGATTTGATCTAATAAAGTCCTCTAGGTTAAAAAATGTGTACGATCAATTCCTACTCCTTGGTGGACATCACCCTCCAAACATAGATCTTTCTGAGTTGCTACTGTTTGTATATTCTGGATAACATACCTGGATGCTGTAACATCTGAAAGACGATCCAGCATGGGACTCAGTAATTTTAAATACATTTCTCTTATCATGGTTCAATCTGTCTATTCTTGTATTCAGCCTCCTTTATTCCATCACCTATATGCAGTATTTTATATTAATTTTGGAGTTTTACCTAATATACTACTTAACACAAAGCACTTTAGGAAATATGCACTATTTCTTAAAGATTAATTAATTTTGTTTTTTTCCCTACCAGTATAAACATACCAATCAATAGAGCACATTTAATTCATGCCATTTAAAATATCTTAATTGGTATCATCAGATTGTAGGATAGTCCAATGTAAGAACTCAGTTCTAGACACAAATGTTCCAGAAAAAGCTGAAGTAAAATAAATTTAATCTGATGACCCATCTTTAGCAAAGAAAAAAATTCAAGTGCATCAAAGAATTTCATTTATAACAAATAAAAACTAAAACATAAAAGATAGAATTTGACATTGACATTCATTACTCTTGGCTGTGTTTAAACCATAAACAAGACACAATAATCACAAGTGCAAACTTCCACAACATAATATTTTTAAACTATTTTATTTTTTCTTCATACACTTATCATATTTTTAAGTATCTAAAGGTACACACGAATAAAGATCATCTCTGAAATAACTGCTTCTGATATTCACCCAAAGCAGCGTGAAATCAGATCTTTGCTACTAACACATGGACACAAACATTGGAATACCTAATAAAAAGACTCCCCCAGACCCAATATATAATATGAAAAATACACAAAATTGCACATAATTATGATTAATTTTTTTGTATATGATACCAAAAACAAAACCAGAAGACTCAATAAACAAAACCACACTCACAAGCAAAGCTCATGCACATGCATGTGTGTGTGTGTGTGTGTGTGTCTGTGTGATGAGAGTTTAATATCCAGAATATCTGTAAAGGGATACTATTACTTAGCCATAAAATACTCAACTGAAAAGCAACCAGCTACACCATTCTTAGTCATATACCCAAAAGACACTCAATCCTCCCATAAGAACTTGCTCAGCTATGTTCATAGTGGTTTTATTCATAACAGCCAGAAACTGAAAACTATTTAGATGTCCCTCAACCAAAGAATAATTAAGAAAATGTGGCCTATTTGCACAATCGAGTGATCTTATAAGAGTGGCCCACCAGTGACTGGTTTACTTTGAGGCCTACAACACAAGAGGGAACCCATGCCTGACATTACCTGAATGACCTGGAACAGGAATGTGAATGGCCCAGAGTCTTTAGGGTATAATCAAACAAGACTGACCACAAAAAACAAACACAATACAACAACACAAAACAGAAACAAACAAACAAACAACAACAGCAAAAAGTCATAGCTCAGTGCCTAGCCCAATCAGAGAGGCTTCCTCTGGCAGCAGAGACAGAGACCCAGAGCCAAACATTAAGTGGAGCTAATGGAACCTGTTGGGAGAGGGAAAGATCTTCCCAGCAGAACAAAGGACACCAGGAGAACACAGCCCACAGGGTCAACTAAGCAGGACTCATAGAGGCTCACAGAGACTGAAGTGGCAATCTCAGAGTCTGTGTGGGTCTGCATTAGGCCCTCTGCACACATACTGTAGTTTGTGGCATTCCTAACAGTGGGAGCAGGGGTGTCTTGGATTCATTCACCTGCTCTTTGGACTCTTTTCCCCCAAATGAGTTCCATTTGTCAGCTTTGATATGACAATGTGCCTAGTCTTATTCCATCTTCCCATATGCTCAGTTGATCACACTAAGAGGACTGCTCTTGTTTGTTGTTTGCTTGTTTGTTTGTTTGTTTGTTTGTTTGTTTTTCTGAAGAAAATGGAGGAGCAGTGGATCTAAGGGAGAAAGTAGGTAGAGAGAAAACTTGGGGGAGTGGAGGGAAGGGAGGCTGAGATCAGAATGTATTGTATGGGAGAAGAATTTAAAAACAAAGTAAAAAAAAAAAGAAAAAAAGAAAAGAAAAAGAATGTCAGACCTGAAGAACAGAAAAGAAAGGATAGGAAAAGCAAAGCAAAACAAAGCAGAGGAGTTACTTGAACAGCTATTTATCTAAAGAAAATACACAAATATTACCTTATGGCTCTTGAGGGAAGCATTGTTAGCCCAAGTGGAAAATGGTATTTAAATGTGTTTTTCACACACACACACACACACACACACACACACACACACACACACACACACACTCATTCACTCACTCACTCACTCACTCATTTATTTGTGTTATGTGTAACTTCAGGTAATTAAAACCAATATAATTCTTTAAGAGGTTTACAAGGACTCTTAGTGTTACCTTTAAAAAAACTACTGGACATAAGAACCACCCCATTTAAGATTTTGGTCAAAGGAGCCCAAAGAGCCCAAGGAGTTCCCAAATCACTACAGGCTATTGCCATTGACCTCTGCAGTCTCCCTGAGGTTGAAAGTAAGTCCCTGTTGCTGAAGACGCAGGAGATCTAAGTTGAATTTTTCCAGAGGACTAGCTTTCATAGCACCTGAAGGTGCTATACAGACTTCCAAAGTGGTGGACGGAACCAGTATGTCTGTGACACCCATGATCTATAGCAATGACCAACATGGCAAGATGTCCCTGAAGGTTATCAGTGACACTTATGTGACACTGTATCCATACAGATAAATATAGCTCTTACTCTCCATCAAGGAACCTTCATTTTGTAGCAGATGGAGAACATTATGGAAAACCGTGACAGGTCAACACAGAGAGAACAACTGATTGTGGGATGCCTAGCCTCAGTAGATAATCTGCAACACAACTTCTATGCTCAAAGCTTATGGAACATTGAAGTAGAGTGAGTAGTGTCTTAGGGTTTCCATCCCTGAGACAAGACACCACGGTCAAGGAAACTCTTATAAGTGACAACATTTAATTGGGGCTGGCTTACAGGTTCAGGGGTTCAGTCTAATATCATGACGGAAAGCATGGCAGCATCCAGGCAGGCCTGGCATTGAAGAAGGACCTGAGAGTTCTACATCTTGAGACAAATGCATTCAGAGCTAAATGCATTCCAGGCAGCTAGGACAAGGGTATTAAATCCCATGCCTACAGTAACTTCCTTAAAGGGCCACACCTACTCTGACAAGGCCAGACCTCCTAATACTGCCATTCCCTGAGCTAAACATATTCAAACCACCACATTCTACTCGGTAGCCCACATAGGCTTATTCAAACACATGAGTCTATGAGGGCCATACCCAGGCAGACCATAATGCAAAATATTTTTAGTCCAAATTCAAAAGTCCCATAGCCTGTAAAAGTCTCAACAATGTTACAAGTCCAAAGTTCAAAGTCTTTTCTAAGATCCATCTTATCATTTAACGGTAATTCCCTATACAATCAACATCAAAAAGAAGATCATTTACCTCCAACATTACTGGATCTACAGTACCAATCCAAAGCATCATAGTGAGAAAATGCTGGGTCAAAGGAAGTCCAAAAGCCAACAAACTCTATACTCTGCAACTCTATGTCTGATGTCCAACTTCTTTCAGTATTGATGACTGAAACATTTATGTCTCTTGGGCTTATTCCCCTTCCTGATAGCAACATTTCTCAGCAGGTATCCCATGACTTTGGCATCTCTAATATCCTAGGGTCTCCAAGACAACTTCAACTTCACAGCCTCTTGTACCAATGTCTGGGATCCAGAAAATAATCCTCCAATGATTCTCCAGCTCTGTCCTCTGTAGTACTCTAGAATCTGGCTGACTACTTCACTGCTGCTGCCATTCTTGGTGATTATCTCTCAGTATTGGTATCTCCAATGTGCCGGAGTCTTCCACTGCAACTAGGCTTCACCAATAGCCTTTGATAGGCTCCCTTCATGGTGCCAAGCCTCAAATTATTTGAATGACCACTTCCGTTCTGGGCTATCAATTGAAACTGAGGTTGCACCTTCACCAGTAGCCTTCCCTAGCCTCTCACAAGTCCAAACCTCAGCTGCTCTCCATGACCTATTCATACCTTCAAAACCATTACCTCCTGGGTGATTCTTATTACCAAGTCTGGCTACAGCAAAAGAGACAACCTTGGCTATCTCAGTATTGCCTGGAATTCTTTGTGTAAAAGTGGAGACCTAAAAGACTTTCCTCTTCCATATTAGGATCCTTGTTGGGCTTGTACTTGTTAGGCATCCACGTTGTTGAAGAACTACACAAAGAACTACAAAAAGAACACACAGCTCCTTTGTCATCTCAGAAAATACTTCCCAGAAGATTTCACTTCAGTGGTGCTGGTCTCTTCTTAATCACCACTAATTGCTTAGCTCCAGCTAACCACCATCAATTGCCTCAGTAGTCTCTTCTATTTTTGACTCTAAAGCCAGAGCCACATGGCCAAAGCTGCCAAATTCTGCTGCTTGCTGATGATAGAATATGGTCTTCTTGTTCTATTACCAGCTTTCTGTTTTCCAGCTCCCTCACGGCATAAGCTTGGCTTTGTCTCCTGAGATTAAAGGTGTGTACCACCATGCTACTGTTTCTCAAGATCCGGATCAAAAGCCTGTGTCTTTTGTTTTTGGATTGTAGCTCATTACGGATTAAAAATCCAAATTAATTCCACTATTACAAATTTCTTAATCGTCTATCTCTCTGCTTATGTCTTTATTTTCCCATCCCAGGCCTGGTTCTCCCTCTAAGTAGAATAAAATCTCTGTGAATGTAGGGAATCCATTGGTATTTTTTGTCACTGTATATCTGAATGGAATGAAATCAATAGGGAAGAAATACACAACCCTACTTATTAATAAATGCCTGAATCAAAGGGGGTAATTTTTTTCATTTTGGTTCATCCTATACAGAACTGTCAACCACTAAAAGTGAAGTGTTCCTTCTTAGCACGTTAACCTAATGGGATGTACAGATGTATCATGATTGCTATTCAACAACAAAAATTAGCATAGAGCATATATTTTGCTTTATGTTTGTACATAGGTGTGTAAGTACAAAATCACAAATTTAAGGCATGTGCTGTTTTAAAATTTATACTTTGCATTTTTATATTCTGGTTTTGTCTAATTATGTTATATGGATTCAGGTAAGATAAGCTCATAACATATGATCTGCACTTAATGTTCTTAGTATTCCTAACATTGTAAGCAATAATAAATTTTACTTCTAACAGCATTTTCAAAGTCTGAGGTACCCTCATATGCATTGGTGCTGCTCACAGAACATGTAGATCTTCCTTGCTCAGTTAAAACTTCCTAGCACTATCTTTATAAATACATCTCAAGGTGTGTTTCCATGGTTACCTAAAAACATTTTACAGTGAGCAGTGAAGATGAACTATCAGAGGAATGGAGTGTGTTGACTAGTGAATGGCAGCCTATGGGCATTCCTTATTATTCTGGCTACATGTTAAGTGAACATTGTGTTGAACCACCCTTCTACCAGGAACCAGGCATTTTGGAAGGATGACACAGGAAAGCCTCTAGAGTGTTTGCTTTATTCCAGAGAGAACTGTTTCAAGCCAGCTATACCAGTCTTTCCCGAGGATGATCTCCACCCAGGCTGGGATGAGTCTGCTTTCCAACAGTTTCCAGACAGCCTGCTTTGACTACTGCAGTGAGTTTTATAAACAAAAACCTTCAGATGCATGGTCAAAGAAATGATAAGAACACCCCTTCCTAGTTAAACAAAGGCTTGGGGGCACACGTGGGAAACTGGATGGGAGTTGCTAAATGTTTCATTAGGCCCAGGAAGAGATTCCTGCCCAGTAGCCACATCAAGCAGGGGCAGTGGCATGGCATTAGTGATTACAGAGTGACTAGAAGCCTGAATCTCAAGAGCAGCGAAGTGTCTGCCACCTTGACACTGGAAAAGCAAGCATCTCTGAGCAGCTGGCAGGTCAGGTGCAAATACCACACACAGGATCTGTGCACAGACAGTCCAAAGGAGGTAGTGCCACAAGACCTGCAACTGATAGCCTCAGATGTAGCACTGATAGCAAAATGAGCAGCAGTCACTGCCTCTGGGGAGGAGCTATATATTAGAGGGGCCATAGGACCAAGAGAAAACTGAAAACCAAAAGAATGATGAATTTAGAGATTGCATGAGGGGGTATGAAGAAATGAAGTTCAAGGAAGAGAGAAAATGCATATTACAGACTCTGATCACTGAGTTTCAGAGGCATGTTCAGTTCTGAGTACATTGTAGCTCTCTTCAGACACACCAGGAGGGCATAAGATCCCATTACAGATGGTTGTGAGCCACCATGTGGGTGCTGGGAATTGAATTCAAGACCTCTGGAAGAGCAGTCAGTGATCTTAACTGCTGAGTCATCTCTCCAGCCCATGATATCAAATTCTATTGTTGAGAATTTCTGCACTCTGGGCTCAGGGATATGTACAGTAGCCAAGGTCAAGGACCAAAGCAAACTGCTACATCAGTTATGCCACAGGTTGAGGAATCCTAATCTCTGGGACCTATAAAAGTACTATATTTATCAAGATGAAGTTTCCAAAATGCTAGGTGTACATATGAGCTGGGTCCCAGGATACTAGGCTCACCTATGAAGAGCCACTCTTAAGCCTTCTAGTCTTAAGCCTGAACTCTGACAATAGCTTTATCAGTAGAGGGCACCACTTACAGAGACCAGCACGGAAGAACTTTTCCTCACTGACTCAAGATTCAGGTAGAAGTTGAAGGTCCCAGCCACAAATAATGCATGTGCCCTTTTCTGCAATGCTTTTCTATTGCTTTATTGAGAAATTGCTTGGAATGCCCAAGATACAATTCACAGACTACATGAAGCTCAAGAAGAAGGAAGACCAAAGTGTGGGTGCTTTGGTCCTTCTTAGAAAGGGGAACAAAATACTCACGGAAAAAATGCAAAGTGTAGAGCAGAGACTGAAGGAAAGGCCATCCAGAGACTGCTCCACCTGGGGATCCATCCCATATGCAGTCACCAAAACCAGAAACTAGTGTAGATGCCAAGAAGTACATACTAACAAGAGCCTGATATAGCTGTCTCCTGAGAGGCTTTGCCAGAGCCTGACATATACAGAGGCAGATGCTCACAGCCAACCATTGAACTGATCACAGGGTCCCCAGTGGAGAAGTTAGAGAGAGAACTGAAGGAGCTGAAGGGATTTGCAAACCCATTGGAAGAACAACAGTATCAACCAACCAGACCACCACCACCACCACCCAGAGCTTCCAAGGGCTAAACCATCAACCAAGGAGTAAACATGGAGGGACCCCTGGCTCCAGCTGCATATGTAGCCTTGTTGGGCATCAATGGGATGAGAGGCCCTTGGTCCTGTGAAGGCTCAATGCCCCAATGTAGGGGAATTCGAGAGCAAGGAGGTGGGAGTGGGTGGGCAGAAGGTTGGGGGAAGCAGGGGTAGGGGGGATGGGATAGGAGGCTTCCAGAGGGAAGCTGGGAAACAGGATAACATTTGAAATGTAAATAAAGAAAATATCTAATAAAAAGAAATCGCAACATGGTGCAGTAATCTTGCACACTCTCTTACAAAGGAAGATTGTTAGCTGGGCTCTCCAAAGTAAAACAACAAAAGAGAAACAAATCAAGAACTTGGGCTGTGTTGGAGAGAGTAGAACTGAACAAATGTGGTAGTGGGAGTCAGTGAGAGAAAGAGAACTAGATTCTGGAAACAAGTAATGAATGCAACAAACTTTGCTTTAAAATAGAAAGGTTTGCCTTACCTAGAATTCAGTGCCTGCGAATATACAACTTCATAGATCTCCATCATGGAACCACAGTGTGGAAAGACAATACCCCTTCTGAGAAGCCATGTTTGAATATATCTTAATTTCATCCATTCATTTGGGCACTTAGATTTGTTATTTTGATATTTGAGTTCCTGAAAAATGGCAGGTATTTAGTCCTTAGAAACAAAGAAGAACATTGTATCTTCCCGAGGCTATCCAGGGTCTGTGATCAAAAGAGTAGACCTACAAAAACATACTTTGCAAGTGACAGATTCCAGAATCTCTTTTATCTGTTCAATGAAAACATTAGTTCAACGATAGCCAAATACTGGGAAATCTGTCTCTGAAGTGTACACTCATGAGATTCCCCTCTTCCATCCACTGTTACAAGTATGTGAATTGTACTCACACTATTAATGATACTCTGCCATGCTTGCAGACAGGAGCCTAGCATAACTGTCTTCTGAGAGGCTCAACCTAGCAGCTGACTGAAACAGATGCAAATACCCACAGAAAAACATTGGATAGAGGTCGAGGACTCTTATGGAAGAGTTAGAAGAAGGATTGAAGACCATGAAGGTGATAGAAACTGTGCAGGAAGACCAACAGTGTCAACTAAACTGGAACCCTGGGAGCTATTACAGACTGAGCCACCAACCAAAGAACACATACCATCTGGAGCCAGGCCCCCAGCACATATGTAACAGACATATAGCTCAGTCTCTATGTGGGTTCCCTAGCAACAGGAGCCTGAGATGTCTTTCAAGCTATATCCTGACTGTGGAATCCATTCCCCAACAGTGCTGCCTTGCCTGGCCTCAGTGTGAGAGGTTGTGCCTAATCCTGCAGAGACTTGATATGCCAGGGTAGGGAGATACACATGAGAGGCCCACCCCCTCAGAGGAGAAGGTGAGGGGAAAAGGGGAGGAAATCAGTGAGGGGGAACCAGAAGGAGACAGCATTTGGGATGTAAATAAATGAAAAATTTATAAACGAAAAACACCAAAATAATTTTAAACTACATCATAGAAAAAAGTAGGCAAACCAAAATCATCCCCCAATAAAAGGTATATATATAAAACAAGAGCTTCAAAATCTGTCTTTGTATCATTATTGTCCTCTTGGCCTTCTTTTAAGCTGAATCCAGGGTCTTAGGTGACAGCTTGGATAATGGAATGCTTGCCTTATGCATGGGACCTTGGGCGTTATCCCCACATTATGCAAAACCCCAAGCAAGAAATAGAATATTAGGCGAATTTAAAAAAATAAAAACAAAACAAGCCCAAACCAACCAACCAACCAAACAAAACAACCCCAAGTATCTGCATTGTATCTAAAGCAAACCTTAACTTTAACTGAGTATAGGACTCAGGCTCATCTTAAACTCATCAGATCCCAAGTGCTTGTGCCACCATACCAGCTCCAATGTGACAGTTTAGTCACAAGTGTTGATGGATTCTTAATGAGTTAAAGTAATATGTTAAGGATTGACTAGACTTCATAATGCCTAATAATTAGCATCTATCAAACCCGTAGCCTGTTGCCTCAATTCTGAATCTGAAATCATCTTCATCACACTCCACAGCCCAAACCACCCTCCAGTTGCTCCAAGAGAACAGGCAGCACAAGCAAACACAACAGGAAGCCTAGATGATCTTAATCTTAGTTGTCTGTCCATGAGGAAGAAGGCCAAAGTGTGTTATTAAACGCTCGTTAGTTAGGACAAGACAGTAAGTGCATGCCTTTCAATTGTTTGTTGTTTGTAGTAGCTCTTTTAGAATTTCATGCAATGTATTTTGATCATATTCATCTTTATTCTCTCAGTCCCCCTAGAAATATTTCCTCTTCTCTCACTACTTGTGTCTTCTCTTTCTCCTCCCTCTCCCTCCCTCCTTTTATATAACAATGTTCAAGTCTTTGGAGGCAAGAGTGAGGCATCCGTGTATCCTGAAAAATGAAACAAAACTGCATGAAAGAGAGACACAGGGGGGAAGAAATGGCTACCTGCACACAGATTCCAGCCATACCTTCCCAAATCTGGCTAGGAACATAGTCCTCCATTTTCATCTGGTTCCACACCTCCACAGTCATGTAGACATTTAATGTGTTCTTTGTAAACTTTAATTATTCTGTAAGAATCAGAAATGCTAACAAAGGAATCTAAAATAATCAGAGGGAACATGTTATTTGACATGCAGAAATGCTTTATTTTTGTCCCACTAGGCTGTGTGCTCCGTTATGATTAAAAATGGCAAACAATACTTTGCCTGCTGGGAATATAGGGTTTGCCTCTGTTTTTCTCCATCTTGCTCAAAGCTCGGTTTTGCATAATACATGAGGTGCAGCAGCCCTCCGTTGTTGTTTTTGAAAATTACAAACTATGAACCCCGTGGTAGCATTTTGGTAAATAGTCTTGCTCATACTGCTCTTTAAACATTTCTAGAATAAGAGCACACAATGAGAAAATATTTTGGAAGATTTTTCTGTTCTCTTGCATCCAACCTTCAGGACGAAAAATTAACTTGACATCATTGATGAAGTGAATAATGGTAATTTTCTGCCTAACAAATTCATGTGCTTTTCTTTCATCTTGCTGATGCAATTTTCAACCCAATCCATTATATAGACTATATCAATAAATATTACATTCTCTCTCTCCCTCTCCCTCCCTCCCTCCCCCTCCTTCACATCTCACCACCTCACCACAGGTACCCTCCAGCATTGAGTGATTAGGGCTTATGGAGTAAGATCTCATTAGTTAAATTGTGTTGTATTAAAACCCTCCTTCTTACTGGCCTTACCCTATGGCTTCTGTGTGATTGAGTGAACATGGCATATATTTGTCATGTGCTAAGGCTTCTGAAGAAATAAGTCACATTCTAATAGGATATTTAAGAACACACATGTAAAAGAGAATTTGATATCCCTGAAAAAAATCAAGGGTTCTAGGGACACTGTAGTTTTTAAAATAAAGTTTCAAATCTGCATAGATTATTCAGTATTGTCAGAGAATAGACCAGTACTATAATTTGCTTTTCTGCCAGCAGAGACAGGGTGACTCTGAGAGTTTAATGAAATATAATTGCCCAGAGCATATATTCAGTATGTGTTTGGTGTTGAGTATATGCAAAGTAAGATTTATCATAACCTCAGAGAAGAGAATTAGAATGTAATTTCCATAAGAATAGAATTAATTATATCAGGAAAATTATAAGAAATAAAGAATATTAAGGGTTTACTCTCGTAACTGTGACAGGGAAATAGGAGCGATTATATAGTATACCTCTTAGAATGGCTATAAATTAAGACAAAAATATATTTGTGAGGGGCTGAAGAGATGATTCAGTGGATAAAGAGCACTTGCTCTTGCAAACACAAAGACCTGAACTCAAATTCCCAGGACACACATAAAACGTGGGCATAGGTATGAATGCATGTGACCTTACTGTCAGAGGAAGTTGAAAGAGACAGGAAGACTCCTAGGGCTTCTTAGCCACTCACTAGCTTGTCCTTGGATTCCATGAAAACCTTCCCTCACCAAATTACAGTGGAAAGCTATAAAGATGATATGGAGTATCCTACGTTATTCTATGCACACATCTCAGGACACTTGTACGTACACACACACACACACACACACACACACACACACACACCACCCCAAGTAAGACTTCAAGGCAATGGCGATGACTGTGAAGTCATATATATTATTTATAGGATTATAAAATAATGTTGCCACTACAGAATATACTTTGGCAAATACTCAAATTGTAACTGGGTGGGTGGGAATATAATCCAGCATTCTACATGCAGATATGTACTCAAAACAAATGAAAACATCTGTCCACATTTTTAAGAAGTCTTGCAAAATTCATAGGGCATTGTTTATAATAACAAAAAGTAGATATAACCCAGACGCTTATCAACTGACATATGGATAAAATCTAAGACCTAAGCCCTTGATAGAATATTATTCGGGCACATAAAAGAATCCATAATATCCTTGCTCCTATTAATCCATGGCACTAGGTTCTAAGACTTTATGAGAATGTTCTAAGATTTTATGAAATCGCCTCTCCTATGAATCATGACAAAACTGAATTTTTAAAGTCATCATAGCAGAAGATTAAAACCAATCACAACAAAATGACTTTAGTAATATACTGCAATCAAAGAATGTCAGTATTGTATCTCTTAAAAAAACATTCTACCTCTCAAAATGAAGGGACAGTACATAAGAGGCGGGAATTGTAGCACAGCATTACACAATTTTGGGAGCAGCTTAAACTTTTTCTGTTCAGAAAAACCCTGTTCACTTGAGAATGAGCCAGCATCAGTGCAAACACCCAAAACTACAATACACAGGGCTACACAGAGAAACCATGTCTCAAAAAAACCAACCAGACAAACAAACAACAAGCTCAGCATTTTTTCTTAAGGTTGAAATTTGTTGAATGTTGCTCAAAATGTTCAAATCTAAAACCAACACACACACACACACACACACACACACACACACACACACACACACACCTCATTAGTAGAATAAAAACACAAACAAATGATTCAAAAGAAAACATTTTGTGAGGGGAAAAAAGAACGTCTGAGTAAAAAGAAAAGTCTGGAACTTTTCTCTATCTTTATTAAATATAATTGTGTCTGTGTGTACTTGTGTTTCTGTGCATGTGTGTGTGTGTGTGTGTGCATGTGTGCAGGTGTGTGACTTTATGTGTGTGGATGTATGTGTGACTGTGTGTGCATGTGTGTGCATATGTGTGTGTGTGACTGTTTATGTTACTCTGTGTGTGTGACTAGGTGTGTGAGTATGTGTGTGCATGTATGTGGGTATATGATTATGTGTGTGACTGTGTGTATGTATGTGTATCTGTGTGAGTGTGTGTGCATGTGCATGTGTGTGTGACTGTGTATGTGTGTAATTTTTAATTTTTATCATCACACAAAGTTACAAATTATGCTATATGGAGACTATATTTCATCCTGCTTTGCTTTGGAACTTTACAGCAAATTCATTACCACATGGAATATCCCTGCCACCTTAGTTCTAATCCCAAAATGTATTTCCTTAAAGAATAAGAACACCACATCTCTTAGCTTATATCAGTAAAAGGCAGAGGGCAGAGTGTCACTGCAATCCTGTTAAGCAGTTCATTTTTCAATACTATTTCAACTTCTACCAAATAGGAGAAAAAGATTGTTTCACATGGCTAGTACATTTGCAATATTCCCTAAATACAAATCGGTGTGCCTATGGCTCCCTAGCTTCCCCCCCGCTGGTGAGTCTCCCGCTCTTCTATCCCATTCTAACGCATGCAAAGTATGTGAGTCCCCACTGTCCACAGTATAATGAAATCCAGTATGAGAACAGCATTTCCATTGCTTCTAAAGGCAAATCAACCTCCCTTCCAAGTAATACTCTTTCTGAGGAGTTTTCAGTAGAAATAATTATGATTGTTCCAGTGTTATTTTCTCAAACTCAGCCCTTATCTGAAGGTAGATAACTAAGTGGCAAGACAGCCCTGTGTGATAAAACAGTGAGTATAAAATGCTACAGAAAGCAACGCAGAGAAACAGTAAAGAAACTGGAAACTCAGATCAGAAATAGACTTGGGACTATCTGGGTGAGCACCTTGTTCATTTATTGTATTCTAGTTTTAGCTTTGACTATGAGGAATACAAATATATGAAGAAAGAATGCTTGAATCCTGATTTATCATACATTCAACTATATCTTTAGCTGATTTCTTTAATTTCTTGGAGATTTCATTCCTTGTTTGTAACAGTGGGCATGCAGCTTTTAGATGGTAACTTTAGCTGAGCAAGTGTCCTCGTGGACATGCACTTGGGGTGTAGTGCATGATCAGGAATAGAGGGAGCCATGGAGAGAGGGCAGAAAGAATTAATTAAATCTGCAGGGGTAGAGCAGAGACCTGAAATTGGGGAGATTCCAGGAAGTCTATGAGGGTTAATCTAGCTGAGACTCCTGGCAGTGGGGGATATGAAGCCTCAAGTGGCCACCTCCTATAGCCAAGCAGGACTCATTGGAGGATGTGGAGGACAAACAACACCAACTCTTCCACAAAATCTTCAACCCAAAATGTAACCCACCTACAAGAAATGTAGAAACAAAGATGGAGTAGAGTCTGAGGGAATGGCCAACCAATGACTGGCCCAACTTAAGACCTATCCTATGGACAAGAACTAATCCTTCACACTACCAATGATGCTCTGTTAGGCTTGCAGACGGGAGCCTAGCATGACTGTCCTCTGATTGAAACAGCTGTAGACAGATGCAGAGAACTACAGCCAAAATATTGGATGGAGCTCTGAGAGTCTTGTGGAAGAGTTTCAGGAAAGATGGAAGTATCCTGAGAGAATAGGGATTCCACAATAGGATCAACAGAATCAAGTAAATTAGAGCGTTTCTGGCTCGCAGAGACAGAACCACCAACCAAAGAGCATACATGGACTGGACTGACTCTCTCTCACACCACATGTATAAGCCTTGGTTTTCATGCAGGTCCCCCAACAACTGTCTTTGACTATGTTGCCTGCCTATGTATCTCATTCTCTTAACTGGGCTGCCTTGTCTGGCCTCAGGGGGAGAGGATATTCCTCGTCCTGCAGGGTCTTGACATGTCAGGGTGAGTTAGTACCCAGAGAGGCTGCCACCTTCTCAGAGAAGAAGAGGATGGGATAGTGGGGAGAGGATCTATGTGAGGTAGGGACTGGGAAGAGAGGAGAGTACAGTATGTTATCAGTATGTAAAGTGAATAAATAAAAATAAATAAATAATAAAATGTTATTTTTAAAATAAATATAAAGGAAAACACAATATAGAATAATCAATAAATAGTTCCAGCTAGTGTATTTGTTTTCCCACAAGTATACACTAGCATGCATTCAGTGGTGAAGTTTAGGCTATTTTACTTTGCCAAAAATTTATAATTTATTTATCCACTCTTGATATATATATATATATATATATATATATATATATATAACAAATACTTATCTTTTATTATTTAATTTTTTACACTCCATATTTTCCACCCCACCCCAATCCACCCTTCAATTGTTCCACATTCAGTACCTCCTCCCCACCCACCTGTCTCCATGTGGATGTCCCCACCCCTACCCCACCTGACCTCTAATCTCCCTGGGGCCTCCAGTCTCTTGAAGGTTAGCTGCATCATCTCTGAATGAACGCAGACCTGGAAGTCCTCTACTGTATCTGTGTTGGAGGCCTCATATAATTTGGTGTGTGCTGCTTGTTTGGTGGTCCAGTGTTTGAGAGATCTCAGAGGTCCAGATTAATTAAGATTGCTGATCCTCCTGCAGGATCGCCCTTCTCCTCACCTTCTTTCAGCTTTCTCTAATTCAACAACTGTGGTCAGCTGTTTCTGCCCATTGGTTGGATGCAAATATCTGCATCTGACTCTTCCAGCTGCTTGTTGGGTCTTTCAAAGGTCAGTCATGATAGGTCCATTTTTGTGAGCATTCCATAGCCTCAGTAATATGTCAAGCATTGGGACGTATGATGAGCTGGACCCCACTTTGGCCCTGTTGCTGGACCTTCTTTTCCTTGGGCTCCTCTCTATTTGGGAGTGGGGGAGAAGGGAACCTGATCTGGTATTGGGTGAGGAAAAAGGACTGAAGCCCTGAGAGCCAGCAGAAAGAACGGAAAGTGTCAACCTCGGGAGATAGGAGAAAGCACCAGGGCCCTCTCGGACTCAAAGGGAGAGAGCTTAGATGAAATGCCCAACAGTAGAGAGAGGGAACTTATAGAGCCCACCTCCAGCAGGAAGACAGGACATCAAGTGAAGGATGGGGTTGCCATTCTATAGCCACAACTCTGACCCATAATTGTTCCTGTCTGAATGAACTACAGGGATGGAAATGGAGCAAATACTTACTTTTTTCCTTTTTTATTAGGTATTTTCTTCAATTACATTTCCACTGTGATCCCAAAAGTCCCCCACACCCTCCCCCACCCACCCCCACCCACCCACTCCCACTTCTTGGCCCTGGCGTTCCCCTGTACTGAGGCATATAAAGTTTGCACGACCAATGGGCCTCTCTTTCCACTGATGGCCAACTAGGCCATCTTCTGATACATATGCAGCTAGAGACATGAGCTCCGGGGGGGGGGGGGGGGGGTTCTGGTTAGTTCATATTGTTGTTCCACCTATAGGGTTGTAGGTCCCTTTAGCTCCTTGGGTACTTTCTCTAGCAGTCAGAATGGCTAAGATAAAAAATTCAGGTGACATCAGATGCTGTCGAGGATGTGGAGAAAGAGGAACACTCCTCCATTGTTGGTGGAATTGCAAGCTTGTACAACCACTCTGGAAATCAGTCTGGCAGTTCCTCAGAAAATTGGACATAGTACTACCGGAGGATCCAGCAATACCTCTCCTGGGCATATATCCAGAAGATGTTCCAATCGGTAAGAAGGACACATGCTCCAATATGTTTATAGCAGCCTTATTTATAATAGCCAGAAGCTGGAAAGAACCCAGATGCCCCTCAACAGAGGAATGGATACAGAAAATGTGGTACATCTACACAATGGAGTACTACTCAGCTATTAAAAAGAATGAATTTATGAAATTCCTAGCCAAATGGATGGACCTGGAGGGCATCATCCTGAGTGAGGTAACCCAATCACAAAAGAACTCACATGATATGTACTCACTGATAAGTCGATATTAGCAAATACTTATTAAATGTCTGTTTCATGAGATATGTTTCACTGACAGGTGAGAAAGACATTTAGTCTTCAAGTAGTTTCATTGAGATCTTAAGACTGTTATCAGTCCAATAATTACCAGAAAAGGTACAGAGGAGCAAGTGAGAAGTGCTCCCTCCCATCGGAAGCAGCACTTAGAGCATGTGCCCCCTGATCTGTAGCCTATAGAAGATACTTCTCCAAGAAAACATGGAGCTAGATGTGGTTCTTTGTGTAAGGATGTCTCCGTGGGCTCATCTATTTGAATGCTTGGTCCATAGTTGGTGGAACTATTTAGGAAGAAGTGTCAGCATTTGATCTTCTTAAAGACGTGTGTCACTGGGTTTGGACTTAAAAGATTTCAGAAGTACACACCGCTCACAGTTAACTCTTTGTCTGTAGACCACGCAGTTCTAATACCGTGCCTGTGTGGTTGCTGCCATTATGGTCATGGTCTCCTCTACTCTATGGAACTGTGAGCCTCAAATCCAATGCTTTCTTCTACAACTTGGCAAGGGTGTCTTATCACAGCAATAGAAAAGTATTTAAGACATCAAAATATATACTTTCTGTTTTTTTTTTCTTTGTTTTGGGAAGACCAAGATGATTGTACCATGGGATACTGGAGCAATCCAGGTAAAGGACACAGAAATAATCTCATATTCTGCTCCCATGATTACAATGGTGAGGAAGAATTTGACTTTATTTCTAATACAATGGAGACAAATTGATTTCATAGTATTTTTCTCAGCTTCATCACCCCATCTACTTCATTTTACAATTAGACTATTTAATTCATTTTAAATGTATATTCAGTGAAAGTAAAGATTAAGTTTATACTTTTCATGGATATAAATAACTTTTAAATAATAAAAATAAAGAAAAGACTTAACCACAAAACCATAAAAATTAAATATAAAATGTACCAAAGTACACTAAAAGGAAACAAAAGTTCTCAAACACAAAAGGGAAAATTGAGGTTTTGTGTGTGTGTGTGTGTGTGTGTGTGTTGCCTGTAGTTAGTATGCACAGTGACATGCCATTGAAGAAAACAGACCCCCTTTAACCATGTTTGGCTCATCTTGGGTTTTGTATCTGAGTATTAGTTGTGGTTTCTATATGCCATCATTATTCTTTGGCAATGAGAATTTGTTGGGGAGAAGGTATTCCTTCTACCTGAGCAATTTTCTTAGATAATCAGAGTAAAAAATTATATTCAGATGTACTAGCTGTGTGGGTTGTTATGCTCATTATCTGAACAGCAGAAGTTAATCTTCTATGGGAATCTCACTACTCTGCAGGGCTCTAAATACATGTGTTCATGAAAACATCTATTGGCCTTACAACAGCTCTGAATCTTTTAAATATATTATACTACATGGTTTGATAGTCTTCCTAAAAATTAGTATGCTATCCAAAAGCATGAAATAAATGCCATACTGGTAAAGCACTGGGGACATAGTATTCGATGCTTTATTATAAGTAAAAAGGACAAGAATGTAAAGATGTCGCATCGTTTCACACAGATGATATGGTTAAAGAATGCATGATTAGCTGGGCAGTGGTGGCCCATGCCTTTAATACCAGCACTTGGGAGGCAGAGGCAGGTAGATTTCTGAGTTCGAGGCCAGCCTGGTCTACAGAGTGAGTTCAAGGACAGCCAGAGCTACACAGAGAAACTCTGTCTTAAAATAAACAAACAAACAAACAAAAAAGAACGCATGATTCAATAACAAATTTTAGTGAGTTCCAAAGCCTATGGAAGCAGTTACTTGAAGGGTGCAGCTTGTAAATGATTTTTGCCATGGGATAAAGAGAACATTTTAATCCTGGGTGAGCATGGGTATAACTTGTAACATACCCAGTGAATGGAGTTGGTTGGTACACATTTGAGCATATGTACAACGTTTGTTTTGTGTTTTTCTAAAGGTCTATTCAGCCAGGTGCCATTTTCTACATTCTCTTAATATTTCACATGAGCAAACAGACATGCCCTCTCTTATTAAATGTCTAATCTCAATGAGTAGTGTTTCTATCTGCCTTAGGTTATTTAGTTCACATAAAAGATACAAAACCTTTATAATTATGATAACCCTTTAAAGCACTAGAGTTGGGCAGATATTTATCCTCTAAGCCATCAGTATCTACAATCCTATCAATATCCCTGAGTTATAACTTGTCATGTTCCATCTGGGCCATCTTAACTCCAATTGGCCAGTCAGCCCTCATAGCCATGTCTTGCAATCCCTTACTGCAGGGCATCTCCTCTCTTCACCTTCTCTATCTTTTCCAGTACCTTCAATCCCCTCACTTCAAGTCCAAACTTTCTTCCTCTACTCCCCATTCACAGGCTATAGCCTTTTATTGACCAGTTAAATTGGAGCAAAAGTTCACAAAGCATCTTTTTGTGTATGTGAGGTTCTGCTTGTTGGGGCCAGGACATCTGTGGGACTGTGATAGGCAGCCCACATCCCTCTTGCTCAACTCCAGAGGATAATAAAGACTTGCTCCTCTTGTGCATCCCTCATTACCACCGCTGCTTTACAGATGATGGATACCAACTCCCGAAGCCTTTAGTCCAATGTCTTATGGCAAATTGATGTCACCCATATTCCCCAATTCGGTAGGCAGAAATGTTTTTGTCACCATAGGTACGTATTCACATTTTCTATGGGCTACAGCCCAAACAGGTGAAAACTCAAAAAGATTGATTCATCATATGTTCTCCATCCTTGCCCTCATGGGGATTCCTCAACAGATAAAAACTGATAATGGCTTGGCCTTCACTAGCTCTCAATTCAAAACCTTCTGCACACACTGGGAAATTGACCATCATATGGAAATTCCCCACAACCCCCAGGGCCAAGGAATAATAGAAAGAAAACATCAAACCCTAAAAGCTCAACTCCTAAAACAAAAGGCAACCACTTATCCCCCTAATGTACAATTAATGATGGCTCTGACTACCCTAAACATATCTAACATCTACAAAAACTCCTGTCTCCCTCCATTGGCACACACCAAAATAGGCTGCCTATCACAGTCCCACACACATCTAGAAAACAGTATTTAGAGTTAGAATACAAGCAGCTTCGGACCAACTGGTACTATTTTGCACATTGATTCCTAACAAAGCAATGACTTAAAAATATCCACATTCTTTATTATTATTATCATTATTATTATTATTATTATTATTATTATTATTATTATTATTTCATTCAGTTATTACTTTATGTGTATGAGTAATTTGTGTACATTTGTGTCTGTGCACCACTTGCATGTTTGCTGCACACACACAAGCACACACGCATGCACACACACACATACACACATGCACACGCACACACAGGCACACACACACACACACGCACGCACACGCACACATACACACACACACACACACACATACATGCACACACACACACACAGGCACACTCACGCACACCCACATGCACACGCACACACACGCGCACACACACACGCACACTCACATGCACACACACACACACACACACACATGCACACACACACACACACACACACACACACACACAGAGCTTGATGTCCCCAGAATGAGGAGTTACAGACTCTTGGGGAGCCCTACGTGTGTACTGGGAATTAAACCCAAGCCTTCTGGAAAGCACCAGATCTCCTTGCTGAACCACTGTTCCCACATAAAACACTCCCTCTTCCAACCCTTAGATTGTAAAAATGATTATACAAGTTTCATCTTCAGAATCTACACACGTGCATCCTACTTTGAATGGGCTGACAAACATTGTAAGGAGAACCTAATGATTTCATTCAATTAACCAATACTTTTATATGAAAACCAACATTTCTTATTTTCTTTTCCACTAGTGAATGGGGGTGGCATTAATAAATTAATGGATTAATGCTTAACTGAGTTTATTTAGAGAAAATTATTAGAGAGTAGATGACTAACTACAATAGCATGCATTTAGGATTTTAAACAATTTTATTTTCTAACATGATTTTATTAAATATTATGTAAAATTTTTTCTCACTCTCAGACCACACTATATCATTAAATGGAGCATGGTTTGATGAGAATTAAGTCAGGTCATAACCACCCTGGTCATTACATTTCCCCTCAAGTTCTCAAAAACAACTTAACATCCATGTGAATGAAGGGAACTATGAGTCATAATAAAATAATAATTAGGAGGAGGAGGAGGAAAAGGAGGAGGAGGAGGAGGAGAGGATGGAGGAGGAAGAGGAGGATGAGGAAGGGGACGAGGAGGAGGAAAAGATGGAGGAGGAGGAGGAGGAGGAGGAGGAGGAGGAGGAGGAGGAGGAGGAGGAGGAGGAGGAGGAGGAGGAAAAGGAGGAGGAAAAGATGGAGGAGGAAGACGAGTAGGAAAAGATGGAGGAGGAGGAGTCCTCCCTGAGACTCCTGTCTCCTCCCAACTTTATTTCAGAACCAGCTATCCTTTTGACCTGTCTCTGTGTCAGGTTACTTTTAACATATTTTGTCTTTTGACAAATTATTTCATTTTATTTTCTTGCATAAGCCAGTTCTATAACAATTTGTTCACCAAATCAAGAAGTGATTAAACTCACACTGTTTTAGATAACAGCCAAATCTTAAAGTTGTAAAATGAACATTACCACCAAATGTTGAAGCCCATTTGACTAGTAGTTTTTTAAACTAAATTTCCTCTAATTCACTAAATCTACTGCTCATGAGAAAAAAATGAATGTCACAAATACAAGTTTAAATAGACATTATGACAAGAAAAGACGATATTAAAGGAGATAAGTGAGTATGGAAAAACTCTATGTAATTAACACTTTTATTTCTTGACAAGTTTATTTTTTTGTTACAGTATATACTTACTTAAAACAGCTGGTCATGTACACAGGTTCAGCAGCAGCAACAGTGATAACAGAAAGAGGAGAAAACCAATAGTGTGCTTCAGCCTTCTCCTAATGATCCCAATTTTCTCATCATTCTCTGATACGGGGAACAAAACAAGGAAGGCAATATTCTTTGTCTGTCTATTATGAGCAGTGCTGTCGTACATCTTGCTCCCAACCCCAAAGTTCTGTTCCTGAAAAAAATATGAGCTAAACATTAAAAGAAATATTCTATGCTTTCTACCCCTTCCTTCTCTTGCTTTCTGCACATCTCCTACCTTATCCAGCTACCTAACAAGTCACTCTCATTAGCCCATCTTTTTATCTTTCTTAGCTTTTCATTCATGTAGTTGCAACCCCATGTTTCTGCTTGTGTCTTTATACTGATCAGTAACTGCTAACAGCAGTGGTAGAAATGGATTCTTGGTGACTAGGTGGACTGTGGTTTCTGTGCATCCTCTGAAGTTTTACAGCAACCCTAGGAAAGCTACTTCATCCTTCCAAACTTTATTGACACTGTTTGCAAAATTATCTTACCTTTCAAGATAGCTTTACGAATAAACCATATAAAAAGCCTGGCTCAAAATATGTGTGGGACAAATACTTTCACTTCCCCTGCAGTTGTACTCTTTTGGAGAAGAGAAACAAAAAGGATTTGGATATTAAAAGGTTAGTGCTACGTTCTATAGGGTAATGCTAGCATGTCTCAAGGACACAGGGAGAAGTTAAATGATATCTGGGACAGATTCCAATCCTTTGCTTTAAACAGATATTCTTTAGATGAGAAGTGTGAACCACACGGCTAAGACCTCAGATAGATTCAAAAGGACAGACAGGTTGGGACTATTCTTTGAGTCAGTTTACACAAGTTGCCTATTGTGAGTTACACCTGTAAAATGGAGATGCTAAAGTATTACAAGTGTGTGTGTGTGTGTGTGTGTGTTTGTGTGTGTGTGTGTGTGTGTGTGTGTGTGTGTGTGTGTGAAAGAATTAATTAACATCTTTAAAATCCTTTACCTAGGACAGGTGAATGGCCCAGTGAGTGTCTATGGCCAAACCTGGCAATCAGAGTTCAACCCACAGCAACCTCATTGCTGAAGTAGAACCATCTCCAAAACTTGTCCTCTGATTGCCACATGCTCTCTCTCTCTCTCTTGCTCTCTCTCTCGCTCGCTCTCTTTCACTCTCTCTCTCGCTCTCTTGCTCTTCCTCTCTCTCTAACACACAGAAAGAGAGAGAGAGAGAGAGAGAGAGAGAGAGAGAGAGAGAGAGAGAGAGAGAGATTCATGCATAAAAAGAAAAATATTGGACATGTATTAAATGCTTTGGAAAGCAAAGTCCTTTACGTCAGTGCCTGGTAACATGAACACATTTTTTCCCTCTTTATATGGTGGTGATGAATACAATACTGATATTACAAAGAAAAATCATGCTGACACATCAAAATGCTTAAAAGGTTTATATAAACGTTGAGATGAAGTTATTTCTAAAAATATTATAGACATTTACCAGATCATTGACACTGAAGCTTAATATGCAGTATGACACCAGTTGGTACCTATTAATTTGTTGGTTTGAAATGTTTCTAGAATGATGTGCTGAGGAAAACATGAGGTCCTGAACTTCCTCTGTCTTTCAGTGTAGCACACAGCTGTAGAAATGGCATAAATTTAGTCTTGAGCAACAAGAAATAGTCTCCTAAGAATGGCTGAAATGCGATTTCAGTAAAATGAGGGCATAGAAGAGAGAGGAGTTCGGGGTTTTACGGAAAAAAAAAAAACAGTTCATCTCTGGAAGAGCATTTCTAAAGCAGTAAACAGGCTGATGATGAGGTAATTAGCTTCAGAGACACACTAAGGTATTTTATTTTCCATTCTCAGTATCACGTTCGGTCCTAAAATCATAAAGTAATTATGGTCACCTGCTAAGAAGCCACATGCAATAACCAAGTTGTATAGAATTCAATAATAATAATAATAATAACAATGATAACAATAATAATAATAATAGTCATCCCCAAGAGCCAAAATCTACAGTTTTAAAGAGAAAATGCCACTAGATATTATAAATAACTGTCAAATTATTGTTAAACAACTATCATTCTTATGATTGTTGCTGGAAAAAAAACCATAAATTTCCTTACTCAGCTACAAACCCCTTGACCTATGATTCAAATGTGCTACTCAGAGTGGACTCACTGGTTCCCCACGGGCACAACTGTTATGGGGATAACCAATTTCTTGCTGATTTGATTTGAAGCTGTCGTTTCAGTGAAGCTAATCTCACACCTGCTAATGTATTAGAGAGGTTGCACACTCTAAGGAGCAGTCTACCATGGTTTGCTGCAGAGATGGACTGAAAACTACCTTCTAAATATTTGCTTTTATACCCACAAATTAATGATGTCCTTAGTCTTGGTCAGAGAAGCATCCTTTACAGCAAGTGGAGGGTTAATGCAGGGACCCAAAGCTAGTTAAAATAATGAGTAAAGTACTATTGAGTATTCATTTCTAAACTAGACACCATCTAAAGCTTAGAGAAGAAAATCACAGAAAAGAGGGCAGAAAGAATGCAAAGGATCCAGATGATGATGAGGAATCTTGCAAAATGCTCTTTGCCAAATACATCATCAATGCTATACTCATGGACATATATCATTTATGGTTACTGACACAAGATCTGCAAAGGACTGGGTCCCTTAACATTTTGCATCATAGATACAGGATGAGCTTGGAAGGTGTTACTCCACCCCCTACCCCTTGATGGTGCTTTGGTAGTTAGAGGCTACCAGGAGAGAAGGAGACATTTTCTCCCATGTAAAGCCTTGTTAGCCCACAATCCAGACATTATTTCTCATGCATGCTCAAACAAACAAGACAAATTAAACTCAACTTTTTGGAAATGGGGGTTCACCAGTAGGAGAGGGTATAAGGAGGGATAAGGAGAGTGTATGTGATCAACATACATTATATGAGTGCATGAAATTGGAAAATAAAGAATAATAAAGGAAAGACATCAATTATACAGACATCAATCGATGCTGTTGAGTGTTGCAAAGTATCTCATTCTATACATTTCCTAGTTTTGGGTTTCTATGCTAACGAGCATTTGGTGAAAGAAGAATCTTGTCTGATGATGCTACTACAGCAATGCATCTATCTGAGAATAGCAATCTGTCACTGAAAGTCATTTTATCTCTATATTTATTTACCAGAATAAGAGTAGTAGGTTTTTCTCTAGAGTTCATGACCTATACAGTCTCAGATTTTTGGCCATTTAGCATTGTCTCATATGGGTTCCTGCTAATGGAGTGTGCCTTCGTTCTATCTTCTTCCCTTCAAGAGTCAGGGATAGAAGTGAAAAGATTGAAAAGGACAGACAGAGTAGATGACTACAAAGAAAGCTTGTGTTCTGAGTACAAAGGGGAAAATTTACACATGAGATCACCAAGACTGTGGCAGCATACTCAATACCTGTATAAATCCAAACCACACAAAATCCAAGCACAGGGTAGGGACAGTGGATAAAATGGTCCACCCCCAACTAGGATGCTAGTTTCAATTGATGCCGTCTGGAAAAGGAAGAATTGTTTTTCTTCATTGAAGTGTCGCTTAGAATATTAGCAACACTCGAGGGAATCCTCTTGCCTAGTAATTGGCTAACACAAAAAAGACTCCATATTCATGTGTGTGTTTTAGTTTGGTTCCATATATTTTGTCTTCTTGCTTTGTTTTGTCTGCTTGTTTGTTTTGATTTTCCTTTTTGCTGTTTTTTGTTTGTTTATTTGTTTGTTTCAGAAAGTGGGGAGAATATGCGGTTGATAGGTGGGAAGATCTGGAAGGATTTGGAGGAATAAAATATAATCTATATACATTGCATGAAAAAATATATGATAATTTAATAGAAAAAAAAGGAGAAAGGGCATTGAACAGATGTGACATGCCAAAAAGGTAAGATTTCAATCCAAGAATGGCAAACTTCTCTTTTATTTCTGAGACCCCATAAAGACATATCATGTGTTATTTAATCTCACTGAGATGCATTAGGAGTAATCCATATCTATGGCTAGACTTGAATCCTCGCTTGCTTTCCATTGCTATAATACTGATCATGAACAAAAGCAACTTAAGGGTGGGGAAGATAGAATTTATTTAGCTTACATGTCCTGGTCACAGTCCATCATTGAGAAAAAGCTATGGAAGGAACTCAAACAGGGAAGGAGCCTTTAGGCAGAAACCAAAGCAGAGGTCATAGAGAGCCCCTGCTTAGAAACCGAAGTCGAGGTCATGGAGAACCAGTGCGTACCGACTCTTCATGCTTAAGTTCAGCTACCATCCTTATGTCCCCTAGGACTACCTGTCCAGGGGCTCTCCCACATCAACCATTAATCAAGAAAATGCTCCTACAGGTGTAGCTACAGGCCAATTATTTTGAAAACATTTTCACAATTGATGTTCCTTTTTTCCCCAGAGGTCTCTAGTGTTAAGTTGACAAAAAGACTAGCCAGTACAAACTGACAGCACAATCAAATTCGTCTAAGCATTCCAAAACTATTTGAATTGGAAATTAATATACAGAAATTATGTTTTCACTTAAAATATAGTAGTGTGTTATTCCTCGTACCTCTTGATGGACTAGCTAACAGAAAATGAATGTTTTGAAGTTTTGTCCAAGGAGTCCCCCCCACCCCCTATCCTTTCCTTCCTCCCTCCCTTTCTTAATCATCCTTCCTTGCTTCTTCCCTCTCCCTGCAACACAGATACACACAATACGCCTATTATTACCTTAGAGACTACCATAGAGGATAACACGGGGAAAGGTTAGTATTCATTACTTGAATAAAGCAAACTAAATGTTTGTAGCAATTTAGATTCAATTAATTCTTTTAAAAATAAGATAAAATAGTTTTGCTATATTTTGCTTGTAGCCCATTATAGTGTCATATTTGAACTGTTGCTTATTTCTTTTTTAACTGATTGTCAACTGTACATAATACTGAAAATATCTGCTAGGTTATAGAGATACAACTTGGGATGAAATTAAAATAAAAATCTAGATAATGAAACCATAGAAATGCAAATCAAAATGACCCTGAGGTTCTACCTTACACCCATCAGAATGACTAAGAACAAATCCTTAGATTACAACACATGTAGGCTAGGATGTGGAGAAAGATAGCACTCCTCTCTTGCTGGTGAGATTGCAAACTGGTACAATCACTCTGGAAATCAATCTGGAGGTTCCTCAGAAAATTGGAAATAGATCTACCTGAAGACACAGCAATACCACTCTTGGACATATATCCAAAAGATGTCCTACGGTGCCACAGGAGCACATGTTCCACTATGTTCATGGTGGCCATATTTGTAGCCACTAGAAGCTGAAAACAACCCAGATGTTCCATGACAGAAGAATGGACACAGAAATGTGGTTCATTTACACCATGCAATACTACTCAGAAGAAGGAGAGCATCCTGTGTTTTGCAGGCAAATGAATATTACACTAGAAAATATCATTCTGAGTGAGGAAACTCAGACACAAAAGGGCATGAATGGTATGTATTCACTAATAAGTGGATATTAGCCAAAAATAAAAATAAAAACACAGAATACCCAAGATACCGTTCACAGAACTCCAAAAGGTCAAAAAGCTGAAGAGCTCAAGTGAGGACACCTCAGTCCTACTTGGGAGGGAGAATAAAGCAACCACAAGGGGGGAGGGAGGGAGGGAGGGAGGGAGGGAGGGAGGGAGGGAGGGAGGGAGGGAAGGATCTGGAAGGAAAAAGGGACAGGGTGGGGGGAGAGGGGAACATTGTTTGGTATTGGGTGGGGGGAAAGGACTGAAGCCCCGAAGCCAGGAAAAAAAATGGAAACAGGCAACCTTGGGAAGTAGGATGTTGTGGGGGGGGACCCTCCAGAATGTATCAGAGAACTGGGAGGTGAGAGACTCTCAGGACTCAGAGAGGAACCCTATATGAAATACCCAACAGTGACGAGAGGGAACTTGTAGAGCCTACCTCCAGCAGAAAGATAGGGCATTGAGTGAGGGATGGGTTGCCATCCCAAAGTCAAAACTCTGACCCATAATTGTTCCTGCCTGAAAGAACTGCAAGGTTGGAAATGGAGAATAGCATGAGGAAAAGAAGGTCCAGCGACAGGCCAAAGTGGGATCCAGCTCAAGGGGAGGTCCCAAGTTCCTACACTATTACTGAGGTTATAGAGTGCTCACACAAAGGAACCTATCATGACTGCCCTCTGAAAGACCCAACAAGCAAAGGAAAGATTCACATGTAGATATTTTCACCCAACCAATAGACAGAAGCTGCTGAGCCCTGTGGTTGAATTAGAGAAAAGCTGGAAGAAGCAGAGGATGAGGGTAACCCTGTAGGAAAACCAACAGTTTCAAGCTGGACCCTGGAAATCTCTCAGATCACCAACCAGGCAGGATACACCAGCTGATATGAGGCTCCCAACACATATACAGCAGAGGACTGCTGTGTCTGAGATCAGTCAGAGATGATGCACCTAATCCTCAGAAGACTGGAGGCCCCAGGGAGTTTAGAGGTCTGGTGTGGTGGGGGTGGGGGTGGGGACATCCTCCTTTAGACAGGGTGGTGGGGAGTGGGTATGGGATGTGGAACAGTCAGAGAGTGGGTCTGGAGGGGAATAAAATCTGTATTGTAAAAAAAAAAAAGAAAGAAAAGAAAGTAAATAAATATTAAAAAGAAAAAGAGACATGACTTGTCTTTATTTTTAAGGATAAACAAGAAAATTTTTTCATTTGAAGCTATTAAAATAAACATAAAATTCGTAAGTTACTTCTATATGGTTTCTATTCAGAGTCAGCACTGATGTTGGTGTACTATAAAACTCAGTACCTGAAGGAGTCAGTGACACATCTGCTAAGTCACAACCCCTCTTTGGTTTGTGTTTGCTTGTTTTATTTTGTTTTTCATGAAGAAAATTATTGAATATAACCTTAAGGAGTCCATGAACCAGTGGTTATGGTATATCTTGAGAAGGTATAAATTATAATGTGAACTCGTGGCACTGTTGACTATTCCTGAAACTATTCTAAAATTATTATGTAACGGACTTTAGCTCTAGATAATAAAAGTATCCCCAGAGTAGTTTGATAATAAGAAAGAATATTAGCCAATTTACTTTTATATTCTTAAAATGGTAATCAGCCCTCTCATTTCTTTAGATGACCTTTTCTTTCATGTGAATGACAATATTTTTTTTTAACACAATAGAAAAGCTCATGGACTTTTACTAGGTTACAAACAGTCTAGTTTATTGAGGGAATCTGAGAAAGTCTCATATTCCTCAAAAAATCAGAAGCAAATACAGACCAGTTCTTAGTCACCCTTCAGCATGGACCACACCCATAAAAGATAAATTTCTGATCTTAAACTACTTTATCTCCATATATAAATAAACAAACCAAGGCTGAAATGATTCAGTTAATGTGTTGTTTGCTTCATAAGTAAGAAATTAAAAAGATTCTTGACTGTTCTGCTCCATTTTCTTCCTTGCCTTGACCTCCAAAGCATGACCCCCCCCATGACACTGGTCCTTTGCTGTTGTTTTGTTTTGTTTTGTTTTAGAAATCTTGTATATAAGAAGGGAATATTTGAAGAAGGGAATTGGGGAGAGAGACAGAGAGCCTATATAGCTACTGTGAACCAAATGAAGACTAAGGCAGACGACAGGTGGATGCTGTCATTTTCAGCAACATGAATACATAACCAGATACTGGGTTATTGCCTGCATAAGCTCTTAATTGCCACTTGGCTACTTTTTCATAAGAAGGCTGCAGGTGGTGACAAGAATATCATTGACTAACTCACCCACACAAAAGTTGTACTTGTTTTCCCCAATTCAAATAAAATCAACTGGAAGAACACTCCTCCATTGTTGGTGGGATTGCAGGCTTGTACAACCACTCTGGAAATCAGTCTGGCGGTTCCTCAGAAAACTGAATATAGTACTACCGGAGGATCCAGCAATACTTCTCCTGGGCATATATCCAGAAGATGCCCCAACTGGTAAGAAGGACACATGCTCCACTATGTTCATAGCAGCCTTATTTATAATAGCCAGAAGCTGGAAGGAACCCAGATGCCCCTCAACAGAGGAATGGATACAGAAAATGTGGTACATCTACACAATGGATTATTGTGCTATTAAAAAGAATGAATTTATTCTATTATTAAATTAAAAAGAATGAATTAAAAAGAATGAATTTATGAAATTCAGCTATTAAAAAGAATGAATTTATGAAATTCCTAGCCAAATGGATGGACCTGGAGGGCATCATCCTGAGTGAGGTAACACATTCACAAAGGAACTCACACAATATGTACTCACTGATAAGTGGATATTAGCCCAAAACCTAGGATACCCAAGATATAAGATACAATTTCCTAAACACATGAAACTCAAGAAAAATGAAGACTGAAGTGTGGACACTATGCCCCTCCTTAGAAGTGGGAACAAAACACCCTTGGAAGGAGGTACAGAGACAAAGTTTGGAGCTGAGATAAAAAGATGGACCATGTAGAGACTGCCATATCCGGGGATCCATCCCATAATCAGCTTCCAAATGCTGACACCATTGCATACACTAGCAAGATTATGCTGAAAGGACCCTGATATAGCTGTCTCTTGTCAGAGTATGCCTGGACCTAGCAAACATAGAAGGGGATGCTCACAGTCGGCTATTGGATGGATCACATGGCCCCCAATGAAGGAGCTAGAGAAAGTACCCAAGAAGCTAAAGAGATCTGCAACCCTATAGGTGGAACAACATTATGAACTAACCAGTACCCCGGAGCTCTTGACTCTAGCTGCATATGTATCAAAAGATGGCCTAGGCGGCCATCACTGGAAAGAGAGGCCCATTGGACACGCAAACTGTATATGCCCCAGTACAGGGGAACGCCAGGGCCAAAAAAGGGGAGTGGGTGGGTAGGGGAGTGGGGGTGGGTGGCTATGGGGGACTTTTGGTATAGCATTGGAAATGTAAATGAGCTAAATACCTAAGGAGGAGCTAGAGAAAGTACCCAAGGAGCTAAAGGGAACTTCAACCCTATAGGTGGAACAACATTATGAACTAACCAGTACCCCTGAGCTCTTGACTCTAGCTGCATATGTATCAAAAGATGGCCTAGTCGGCCATCACTGGAAAGAGAGGCCCATTGGACACGCAGACTTTGTGTGCCCCGGTACAGGGGAACGCCAGGGCCAAAGGGGGGGAGTGGGTGGGTAGGGGAGTGGGGGTGGGTGGGTAAGGGGGACTTTTGGTATAGCATTGGAAATGTAAATGAGCTAAATACCTAATTAAAAAAAAAATGAAAAAAAAAAAAAAGAGAAAAAAAAAAAAAGAGTGATTGTGGGTAAAGAGGACATTGGAAAAAAAAATGGAAAAAAATCAACTGGAAGGTAGTTCTATTTGAAGATTTAAAAATGGTGTTTGAATATATTTATACTAATGTTATCTTTGGCAGGAGCACGAGTCAAAGGATCAAACTAGTGAAGACACTGGGCCATTCTATTTTGTAGTTTTAAGAAAGATGTGTGTGTGTGTGTGTGTGTGTGTGTGTGTGTGTATGTGTGTGTAATTGTGTGTATGTGTGTATAATTGTGAGTGCTGTGTATGTGTATGTGTCAATTCCCACATATAGATGTGCTCTCTTGTAGAAGCATCATACTTAGTTCTTGGCTTGAATTCTTGGGATATTTTTAATATAAAAATTATCACTCAGTTGGATTAGCCACTGTAGAATCGTTGCTCTCTGGATCTGTGAACATCTAGCTTGAGGCTTATTATGCTTACAGGTTTATGAAGATATTCAAGAGGGACTCTCCAGGCAAAGACATTGTCATATAGCATGTTCAGTTCCCTAACCTGTCTGCACAAAAGTTCAGACTTTTGTGGTATAAAAGAAAAGAGGCCTAATACTGTAATCAACTGGCATCAATAGAAGGCACAAAGTTTGCACATCCATTATTTTATAGAAATCTTTCCGAGACAGAAATGAGCAGAGATAGAAATAAAAGCATTGAGAACAACAAATAGCCTGAGTCAGAAGACAACACAAGCAGGTGCCATTTAACTCTTCATAGTATTACATTTCTCCATCTTATATCTAGAAGCCTTTGGATGCCACTGCAGCCCCTCCCTACTATAAGAAAATGACTCTAAGTATGCTTCCTTCTCTATGTCCCAAGGAGGCTCTCTGTGCTCCATGGAATCAATCCTCTTTTAGAAGGTCCACTTTTTTGGAGTGATGATACCAAAATGCTGTGAAGTTAATTCCAACTCTCTCTACACACCTTGGGTAACCACAGGACACAATTTTCCAGCCATGGCTCCTTAGCATGGACAAAAATCTGAGACTGTCCCTAGGCAAACAGCAAGACCTCTCATAAATATCGTGGGAAAGTCTAAACAGTAAAGATCCTTTAGCAATTTGACCAAGGCAAGGGGTCCAGGCATCTTCCTGCAGCACATTTATAGTTCGATTCTTTTATATCCTGGCTTGATCTATCCACATTTTTTAATCCTTATTAATCACAATTATTTACAAAAAAATCACAGATTTAAACACACAGCTGAGAAACAAAACTGGCCCACAATATTATATAAATAATGGCCAAAGTTAGACCCAAAAGGTGAGAAATGCAATTAGTGCCCCGCTAGCAGGGAAAAGCAATGTGTGCAGATTTAGGTGTTGCTTCTTCTGACTCTAGACCATTAATCACAAGCAGGAATGACTTTGTAGCGATTAATCCTTATGTCACAAACCTGGAACAAGAGAAACAGCAGAGCTAGACTAAGTGTCCCATCTGTGAGCATAGATGCCTGCTGGCCAAACAGTGAGAAACTTTGCAATACTTTGTTACTCTTGTGATTTTGAGGGAAACTAGACTTGAATCTTTAGAAATAGAAGACACCTCTACCCTGAGGAGAGAGAAATCATTCCATTCATGAGGTTGGATCTCTTGCCTAAGAAGTTGCCTGGGTAACATGGAAGGCCAAGAAATAAAGTGGTTTTTGGTGGTGCTGTTTGTTTTTGTTTTGTTTTGTTTTATAACTTCCAAGATGATATATCAAAATATTTCTTTCCCCTTATATACCTTATCTCTAGAATACAGAATCTGGGGCAAAGGAAGGGACTTCATCCATTGGCACTGTTTTTATATTCTATTATTACTACTATTGTCAGACAACTTAATGGCTATGAAAATGGACTCAGTAATCAGAAGGATTTGTGTTTAAACATGATTGTACAACACATTTGATGTCTCTGGCCATCATCATTAGTTGATATATCGAGTACTTAATGGATGGGTCTCTAAGAGAAATATGAAGACCCAACGTATGGATCTCATATGAATTCAGTGTTGATAAAGCTTAATATTATAAGAACAGTAACACAGGGTAAAACTATAAGAATATTGTACATGAAAACAATGAGAAGCAAGCTGAACAATTTCCTGCCCCGTGAGAAACAGGGAAGAAGGAAGCAGGTGGGGAAGGGTAGCTTGAAGAATTTCTTCAGGATTTTCTATGGCCCAAGGGGATACTTACTCTCTCTCAGTGAACAAATGCTACACCTGGAAACCTACTCAAAAGCACAGAGACATGTGGGCACGCAGACACCTCCACACAAATACATCCCTAAGTTTAAAACGTAGAAAAGTATATCATCATGGAGGCCATCTGATTTTCATAATTCACTTCATTTCTTACTGTGTATCAACTTGTTATTTATCTAAGAAGACACAGTCTTTCTCATTTAATTTTGGTGGGCACACAAGTTGTTCTATTGATTGCAAGATGATAAAGGTTATGGAAAAAGACTGGAAATAAGATATAACAGCCAGTGACCATCCAAGGCTTCTTATTGTCAGTGTTAACAATGACAGTTTTCACTCCTTGGAACTTAAATGGGATGGTATCTAAATATTTTAAAATGTATCTATCAGTGACATTTTAATAACAAAGCAAACAGCAAAATAAACATCTTTCTACATATTCTATTCGTCTATAAATGTACCTCAAAAGAACACTTTCTAGATGTGTGATTCTTGGTCTTGTGAAGATTCTCTGCCCCCATGCAGGGGAATGCCAGGGCCAGGAAGTGGGAGTTGGTGGGTTGGGGAGCAGGGCACAGGGAGGGTATAGGGAACTTTCGGGATAGCATTTGAAATGTAAATGAAGAAAATATCTAATAAAAAAACAAAATGAAAACCAAAGCCTTTTAATAAATTTGCACATTTTCCAAGAAGATAGATACTGATAAATCTCATTACTAAAGTATATATATGAAATTTTCACCCAGAGAATATGAGAGAGCCCAAACTCCAATATCGCTAACATATTATTATCAGAGATTTAGAGGACTGTCAACATTTAAGGTTAAAAAACAAACAACAACAACAACAACAAACAACAAAAAACAGAAAAATTGAGTTCTTGTTTGGCCGGTGTTAAGATCAATATCTGAATCCTAACATATAAATTGCATGTTGTCAAAATTATCCTGTAAACTCTGAGTCACTCATCACACAAAATATGCAGATTGGATTATGTTGCAGGCTTGTATAAGACGACCTTCACGTTCATATATACGATGCAGAAGAGAAAGAGCCACTGAGCGAATTGAAAATGACTGCAAAGGAAGACCTCTTGCTATAACGTGTCACTCTGCTATCGAAAAGACTTTCAAATTCTTTTTCCTTGAACAGAAATGGGTCTCCACACCCAAGTGATTCTGAGCAGGTGAGAATGACCCTCAATCTGCTCCCCCACAGCCTGCCAAGGCACAGTGGATGCTGTTGTGAATGACAAGCCTCTGTTAGCTCCAGTCATTTTGTAGCTTGCACCTTGCCATACTCATTATGCACCAGGTTAAATTCACCTGAATGCTCTCAGTGATGCAGAGTGCCTTTTTCGTTTTAGAACTGCCTGGAGATTATAATAAGCTTCAACAGTATTAACTCTGCCTTATGAGAAAAGCACAAAGCAAGCCTCTTCCTGAAGGAAACAAGTGTCTGCAGGAGGGCTGCTGGTTGACCCGCGGTGCTGTGGGCTTCTGCAGATGTTCATTAAGCAAGAGTCCTGAAGAGGTAGCAATTAGCAGGGATAATTTTAGAGAGACACAGAAGCTGGAAATGGGGCATCCACTTATGCTGCCACCTGGACTGTGGCTTCTTGGCTAGACACAGGAATTCGTCTCAGCCTTTGTATTTTAGAGACGAGTTCATCCAAGCCTAGGAGCTGAGAGATGGTCACAGGAACAGTAACATAAAATGTTAGTGCTGGAGAAGACCCCATGTTTACCTGTATCAGGCAGAGCATGCGTGCCTGAAAAGGAGAAAGTAAGGAAAAAATATCTGTTGAAAAGACTATAACAGCACACACAAGACCTGCATAGGTTCAAACCAAATAAAATCCCAGCTTTGCGAGGAGGAAATCGGCACAGATCTCAACCCTGAAGAAGCTTTTGGCAATAGCTGAGTGTGATAATCTAATCGCACTCTGAGCCACACCCCCTGGTTCTTTCATCACTTCAGTTTGGTTTTTGCTTTACTCTTTTTTTTTTTTTTTTTTTTGAGAACAAAGAAGATGAAGCTGCATGAGTAGGAAAAGTGGAGAAGAGGGAAGTATCTGGGAAGACTGGGGGAAAACGTAAAGCGTGATCAAAACATGTTGCATAAAAAACTGTAAGCGAGCTGGTGAGATGGCTCAGTGGGTAAGAGCACCTGACTGCTCTTCCGAAGGTCCAGAGTTCAAATCCCAGCAACCACATGGTGGCTCACAACCATCCGTAACGAGATCTGACTCCCTCTTCTGGAGTGTCTGAAGACAGCTATAATGTACTTCCATATAGTAAGTAAATAAATTAAAAAAAAAAAAAAAGGAAAAACTGTAAGCGAAATAAAATTTAAAAAAATACACCCGTTTTCCCAATTAAAATAACCAGTATTGGGGTGTTTTGCTTTTATTTTGGCTCTGGGCTACTTTGTTAACAATGAAGCAGCAGTGTATGTTAAACTCTAGTACCTGATTAACACACACACACACACACACATATAGAGGGAGAGGGAGAGAGAGAGAGGAACTGAACACAATGTATAAACATCTGACTCAAATTAAAATAAATGAACCTAACTATATATCAGTTCACATTTAACTTAGAATTTATTTAATCCCATGGAACTTCTAATTTTATGCAAATATACTAATTACTAAACAGTTGTCATTTGTCACATGGAATGCTCTTTTTTTTTTTTTTTTTTTTTTTAGTGTGGGTAAAATTATCCCTTGCTGAGGCAGTTGATGAGTTGTAATTAAGCTTCTCCCAAGATATTTGAACTTGAAAGATTATGAGGTTAGGTTTTTCTGCTAAATTGATCAAGTGCAAACTGGAAGAAGAAAGCTACACCTCTCTGCTTGGATAATAAATGATTGTTCATCTGAAATGTTATTATGATTTCACTGAATCATGAAACAGCTAATGCAATTAATCACAAAAACACACCATATGTGCTAAAGCTCTCTTAAAAGACAAAACGTGAAACTCAGCAATCTCCTAAAGCCTAATAAAGGGATGTTTATGATATAACTCTAACCTTATTGTTTCAGAGGGTCTCTGCATTCTTATTTTAAGTCAGTCTACTCATGGTCCATAATAAGAAGTTTGCAGAGCTAAACAAAGAATTCTCAACTGAGAAAACTCAAATGGTCAAGAAGCGCCTAAAGAAATGTTGAACATCCTTATTCATCAGGGAAATGCAAATCAAAACGACCCTGAGATTCCACCTCACACCAGTCAGAATGGCTAAAATCAAAAACTCAACTCAGGTGACAGCAGATACTGGCGAGGATGAGGAGAAAGAGGAATACTCCTCCATTGTTGGAGGGATTGCAAGCTGGTACAACCACTCTGGAAATCAGTCTGTCAGTTCCTCAGAAAACTGGACATAGTATTTCCTGAGGACCCAGCTACAACACTCTGGGCATATCCCCTAAAGATGCTCCAACATATAGCAAGGACACATGTTCTGCAATGTTCCCAGAAACCTTATTTATAATAGCAAGAAGCTGGAAAGAACCTAGCTTCAACAGAGGAATGTCCTTCAACAGAGGAGTGGATACAGAAAATGTGGTACATTTACACAATGAAGTACTAATCAGCTATTAAAAACAATGACTTCATGAAACGTTTAGGCAAATGATGGAACAAGAAAATTTCATGCTGAGTGAGGTAACCCAATTACAAAAGAACACACATGGTATGCACTCGCTGATAAATGGATATTAGCCCAAAAGTTCAGAATACCCAAGATACAATTCACAGACCACATGAAACTCAAAAAGAAGGAAGACAAATGTGTGGATGCTTTAGTGCTTCTTAGAAGGGGGAATAAAATAGTCATGAGATCAAATATGGAAACAAAGTGTGGAACAGAGACTGAAGGAAAGGCCATACAGAGACTGCCCCCCTCCCGGGAGGAATCCATCTGATATACAGTCACCAAATGCAGACACTATTGTGGATGCCAAGAAGTACAAGGAGCTTGATATAGCTGTCTCTTGAGAGGCTTTGCCAGAGCCTGACACATATAGAGGCAGATTATATTAGCCAAACATTAACTTATCACTGGGTCCCCAATGAATGAGTTAGAGAAAAGACTGAAGAAGCTGAAGGGGTTTGCAACCCCATAGAAAGAACAACAATATCAGCCAACCAGAGCTCCCAGGGTCTAAATCACCAACCAACGAATACACATAGAGGGACCCATGGCTCCAGCCACATATATAGCAGAGGATGGGCATCAATGGGAGAAGAGGCCCTTGGTCCAGTGAAGGCTCAGTGACCCAGTGTAGGGAAAAGTGAGGGTGGGAGACAGGAGTAGATGGGTGGGTGAGGGCACACCCTCATAGAAGCAGGATGGTAGATGGAATATGGGGTTTCTGTGGGAGTAAATTGGGAAAGGCGGTAACACTTGAAATGTAAATAAATAAAATATCCAATAAAAATGACTCATCAAAAAATAGTTTGCATTTTACTGGCATACACATATGAGCAATGCTGCAAACCCCTGAAGGAGCATATGCTAGGGTTTAGACACTGTCAGGCATGTGCATGGGTTATTGTGAACTGTTCAATAATCATGCCATTAGAAGCCTAATACTCGTGGCATTATCATTGAACAAAGTTTGTCAAATAATTCATAGAACAGATATTTTTATAATTTCTGACAGAGCCAAATTAAACTATGAAAGTCTAGAGGCTTATATTGACCTAAAGTAGGGGGGTGAATGAATGTAATCATCATAAAGAGGGGGGAAAATGAGCAACAAACAAAAAAAAAACAAACCAAACAAACAACAACCAAAAACACTTCTCAAGATCTTTTCTCTGAGGGGAAGAAATAACTGTAGTGGCTCAGAGTTTAGTTCCAGTGTGGAACTTCAGAAAGCAGCATGGCCGACTATGATGGAAAAGAATGTGCAGTCAGTTCAGAGAGCATAGAATGGACCATGCCTTCCCAGTCCCAGTCTGGATGCTTTTCCACTAACAAACCAAAGATCAACACTGGTGGCACGTTTCTTAGAACAGTTCTTTTAAATAAGAAATTTCAAACCTCAAAAATAGTATTTTAAAACAAATTGAATTTAAGACTCAAGAAAACTAGTAAGTCATGAATCCAGAGGTAAATTTTTAATTGTGTGTAAATTTAAAGACTGAAACAACATGCAAATGTTTTCTTCTTGGCTTTAGTGCTCAGAATGAAACTTTTCTTCACCAGCAACCATAATAGAAGGCATCTCGATTGGCTGACCTTTAAAATCTCTTATTTTTGGTCCTAAAGATTCTGATTATATTGCTACCCAGCATGTGGGATATTTAATACCTATAATATTGGAATGGATGTTTTCATAATAATGCTCTTAAATACTGTTGATGTTGGGAAATTATCTTTTTTATATTGTTCCCTTAAAGTTACTGTTGACACAAGAAAATGTAGGAGGCTCCATGAAATCAAAATAATCCTCATTAGTCACATGAATTTAGACAACTTACCTAACTTACATGGCATATGAGAGTAATACTGCCACCTCCCTTTTCATTATAGTTCATGAAGAACACTGTGTGTAGACTACTTGGCTCTATTTCTACTCCTAAATGTACACCAGGTTTGTTTCTTTGTTTGTTTGTTTATTTGCTTGTTTTTTAATCTATTTCTTAAGAACATTCCTAACATAAAATTTCAGAGTGTTTGTTTGTCATGTATTTACTTATTTTCTTGAAATAAGACTTCATGTTATATCTCATAATGGCCTGGAATTTACTAGGTAGACCACCAGGTTGACCATGAACCAGAACAATTCCCCTATTCCAGACTCCTCAGTGATAGAATTGTAGAAGTTTGATCTACCATATCCAGCTTGAATTTTTTTTTCAAATACATGTACTCTATTCCTACAATATAATATATACCATAATAGATAGTTAAATATTGGCAAGATATATTCTACGGTGTTCCAGTTTCTAAAACCCAAAGAAAGGGAAAAAAAAACAGACTTAAGGGTTAACAATTAGCCCAGGTGTGTCCAGAAATTTGACTGCCACAGGGAAATGTCCTCTACAGAGGCTGCTCTAGAACCATACAATTGAGGTTTTTGTTTTTTTGTTTTTTTTTTAAAGTGGTCATAGTGCAGTTGGGTATTATTCTGCTACAAGAACCTGGTAGATTCTATTCCAAAACCCATGTGAGGCCAAGCACTCACTGCTGAAACCACATACATACAAGTAACACTATATGAGAGAGTAGATTCTATTTACACACACACACCAGTAAAGAAAAACAGAGGCCAGAGGCCATAAATTTAAGAGAGAGAATAGATGGGTACCTAGCAGGAGAGAGAAAAGGGAAAGGGCAAGTTATGTAAGTATATTTTAATTACAAATAATAAAAACAACAAAATATCAGCTACTGTTAGACATGCTTGAGATTTTTGTGCTGGGCTGAATTTGTAGATATCCTAGGTCACCTGCTGCCTGAGTTTTGGGTTATACATCTGTGTCAGTGGCTTTCATGCTCCCCTGAGAATTCACCCTCTCTTCTCTCATAAGGATACTTTATGAGAAAAGCCCCCATTCTGAGTAGTACATATCTCTCCAGAGGCATTTCCTCACATAAAGATAAGGAAACAGCTCTGTCTTCCCATCACCAAACATTCCCTTCCTCACAGAGGTGCTAATATATTCTTATATATTTATTTACTCACTTTCTAAGTGGAAATCAGAAAAATTGTCTGTTAGAACTAGCAAAAGAGCATCTAGTGTAAGCTCCTTCAATTGCATTTGTTTCTTCTAAGCACAAATGTTTAAGCTTGGCCTTCACTTCAATTCCTGGGGATATTTTGAGTGGTATTGTCATAGATCTAAATTTCATGTTCAGCCTCTATGAATAAGGTCAGGGAGAAGTTACACTTGAACTCATGACCTGTAGTGTGGCTGAGAGAATGGGTGTCTAAATAGAGCTGAAACATCTTTCTGCCCCTTGACTTGACGTGTTATGCCAGTGACAAGGGACTGTGTAGAGATGAGGAGTATGCTAGAGAACCAGAAGTTTATAGTTTCTCTGAATAGTCAACATCTTTACTTGAGTATTTATGTAGAACAGTGTGGACTAAAACACAGGACAGAATACAAATTGTCTGAAATCAGGCACATCCATGGGGGTACACCCATAGAGACCACATAATGGGTTCCTATCACAGTGTATCTGGGCCATGATACACTGCCTATTATGTTGTTAGAGTTCAATGATAAGCTCCCTGTGCAGACTGTAGCATGTCACTAGACTGGCTTCCTAGCTAAGGTCTCCTGGAGACATTCGTAACTAGTTTACCTGATGTCTAACCTGACACACAGTACTGTATCGTCTGTTTTATTATTTCAGATGCAAAACTAGGACCCCTCAGAAATTTAACTTACTATGAGGATGACATTCACATTCTCTGGATTGTCTCGAATCCATCAACTGAGAGTCAATTCGAAGACTATATGATTGGAATCCATGTTCAGATGAACGATTAGACGCAAGTGAAGTTTCATTACAAGTCCATTAAGAAAGAACAGATCAAAAACAAAGAAAATATCATAGAACCAGATGGCAACTGCGTTAGTACAAAATTGAGCTTTCATTATTATGAAGATAAATTGTACTAATTTTGAAAGAAATGAAGAATACCAGCATACATCTCCATGAATATGAAGTTTAATGTAATGACACACAATTACATTGATAAAAATAAACATCTCTTCAAATTTTCTTCTTTTTCTTTCCTTTAAAGATATCTCCCTTTGTAAAATGTGGATAATAATGATACCTTCTAAAGGCCTCCTATAAAGATTGTGGCCTTCTGATATTCAACTTCTCTTAAATGATACTTTCCTTGGTTTTTAACGAAGAAAGAAGAAAAAATTAGTAACGAATGAGTTTAGAATCAAGTAAATCAAGTTAAGCAGGTATATTTCCTGCAAGTAACCTCAAATATTACCATACTACCACTAATATGATAATAACTTGGTATGTGTTAGAACAAATGTCTTAGAGTTGCCAGTAATGATGACAATACCAATTGAAACTTAAGCAAGAGAGAGAGAGAGAGACACAGAGAGAGAGAGAGTCAAAGACTGAACATTTTTAAAAATGTGTTGTTCCACTAAGAAAAACACAAAAACACTTCAAATGATCAATGAGGTCTTAGAACTACCCACACCAAATGTTTAAAAATCAGATTCGTTACAACTTTCTATAGCTTACAAATCTTCTTAACCATCTCACTTCATAATAAAATCTGAAAGTACCTATATTTGAAAGATATTACCAAAAAAGGCCCTAAATAGGCATCATCTTATACTTCAAAAGACAGAGATGTGTAAGGTAAAAAAACAAAAATGTGATAAAGTCAAGATGTTAACAACCGGATAAATAGCATATTTCAAAAGCTCTAGAAAGATAATTCAAATAATACATTCTATAATATGCATTATTTATGGAACCAATTTGTCATTTCAGTATAAAATATTATGAGTGTATGAAGGTCCCTGTAGTGGTGACAGAAGATTCTGGAATGTTAAAGGAGTTGTAATCTCTGCCCCTCAAGTTTAAGTTGTCCCATTAGAAGCAGAAAAGGTACAAGAATACAAACATACTTTAAAAATAGTATAATTACTTGATTACTGTTTTTATTAATTAATTTACTCATCTTTTTTATTAGATATTTTCTTTATTTACATATCAAATGTGATCCCCTTCCTTGGTTTCCCCTCTGAAAACCCCCTATCTCTTTCTTCCTCCCTCTGCTCACCAACCCACCCACTCCGGCTTCCTGTCCCTGGCATTCCCCTACACTGGGACTTAGAGCTTCCTTCACAGGACCAAGGGCCTCTCCTCACATTGATGACTGACAAGGCCATCCTCTGCTACATATGTGGCTGGAGCCATGGGTCCCTTTGTGTGTACTTTTTGGTTGGTGGTTTAGTCCTTGGGAGCTCTGGGGTCTGGTAGGTTTATGTTGTTGTTCTTCCAATGGATCTGCAAACCGCTTTAGGGCTCCTTAGACCCTTTCTCTATTTCTCCCATTGAGGACCCTGTGCTCAGTTCAATGGTTGGCTGAGAGCATCCACCTCTGTATTTGTCAGACTCTGGTATAGCCCCTCAGGAGACAGCTATATCAGGCTCTTGTCAGCAAGTACTTGTTGGCATCCATAATAGTGTCTGGCTTTGGTGACTGTATATGGGATAGACGACCCCCAGGTGAGGCAGTCTCTGAATGGCCTGTCCTTCAGTCTCTGCTCCACATTTTGTCTCTGTAACTCCCCCCATGGGTATTTTGTTTCCCTTTCTAAGGAGGTCCGAAGTATCCATTGCTCTGTTGAGAGACATCTAGGTTCTTTCCAGCTTCTGGCTATTTTTAATAGGGTTATTTGGTTCTCTGGAGTCTAACTTCTTGAGTTCTTTGTATATATTGGATATTAGCCCTCTATTGGATGTAGGGTTGGTAAAGATCTTTTCCCAATCTGTTGGTTGTCGTTTTTCCTATTGACAGTGTCCTTTGCCTTACAGAAGCGTTGCAATTTTATCAGGTCCCATTTGTCAATTCTTGATCTTAGAGCATAAGCTATTGGTATTCTCTTCAGGAAATTTTCCCCTGTGCCACTTACTAATCTTTAGGACATAAATGTATGTATGAGGTAGCTTTGGTCACATGCTTCTGGTGTCTGAAATTTGACTGTATTTTCCAAAAGGCTGCTCTGTTCTCCCTTCAGTGCATAAAACTTTAATGGAAGTGGAAATTTCTAACTTCTTTGATGTCTCAGTTGTACCATGTGATATTTTTCTGGAAGTTGCCCTATAAAAGAATGTTTTGCTGAAACAAGCATGTGAGAGGCTGCTTTGCTGAAGCAGACAAGGCATATGATGTTCTGCTGGAGTGGATACTTGAGAGGGTGCATGCTGTTTAGAAAGAGCCGATGCTTCAGACAGTGCATGATGTTTAAAAAGAATATAAATATAACCATATAGACAATAAGAAGAGACTCTTGCATTTGTTCTCCTTGCAACAGTTTTCTGGTCATTGCTGATCTTCGCTTCTCATGACTTCATAGAGAGATACACTCCTCATAGTATTCTGCCTTCTTCTTGCCCCTTCTGTGGACTCCTGTAGATTTGGCAGAGCCTTGTGGTTTCTTCTGGATCAAGCTGCTGCTACTGATTTGTGTTTGATGTTTTGGCCTGGATGACTGATATCCTAACAATGAAGATTAGATTTGCCCCAAGTAACTATTTGAAAGCAGGTTCACAATCCCCATTTCTTTTCCCCCTACCTCTGGTAGATGGTCTAGAAGGGAGGTTGAAGAATTTGAGAACCCTTTTGAAAGTAGGTTTTGAAAAATCTAAGCCTATATTTAAAACAAAATGATGCTGTCAGTGAAGAGTCAACAAAAGCAAAGTCATCAAAACCGAACATCAAGCATACTTAAGCCTCAGACAAGATGCTTGGCCCTATGGGCAAGGAGAGCTGTGCCAATGGTGTTCTAGAGGGTGCAGGAATCATGACAAGCACCATGGAGTCCTGCAGACCTTTAGGGACAAGTTAAAGGACAGTGTGAACTTCAGGAAATGCATGTCTCTCTCCGGGACCCTGATAAGGTTGATGTATAGTAACACACCTCTCACATCATTATAAAAAAAACTTACTTGTGCTTCACTTAAGAAAGCTCATGTCCAGTATGAGCTAACATATCAATAGGAGTAACACACACAGCAGCTCCTCTTTTCTCCGTTCTTCACTTCTGAATAACCTCCCAAAGAACTGTCCATTCCCTGGGCCGGATGCACACAATCAATGAGACATAAAAGATGGCTATTAAGGACTAAGGGTGCATGTGCTTCATGAACATGAATCTAGGTTTAATCTTTGAGAAAATTCTACATAATAAATTTATCTCAACAGATCCCTTAACACTTATTCACAGCACTGAGCTGAATACTGGTGATCATCCAATGCTGAGCTAGGTGGCTTCTAGGCTTCCAACAGAGGGAGAGCTTCACTGTCACATGCTGCCCAGTAGACATGTGGGCACGAGCCAAGTACTCTCTCTAAAGTCCCTCAAGCCCTAATGATCCTGAACATGAAAACATGTATTGTGCTGCCAACATCACTAATGACCAAAAGCAAATAAGAGGAAAATTAGAGTGCTAAAGAGACCTGACCTGATTTTGGATCCCTGCCAGATGTTCCAGGAGTGCCAAATGCTTTTTGCACAGGTCACACCTGCTTAATTAGCAATAATAAGAGCTTTGGGAAGTTCAGAGGGAAATTAAATAGTTACAGATAAATGATCTAACAATTTGGTCTCTACTAGAGAGGGGACAGGATGCAATTTAATAACATGATCACAAATGGAATTGCAGGTTAATGACCTAGCACTTTATAATTTAATGAAGCACACATAGTACCAGGCTGAAAGTAAATGGATTGTCAAATGTAAATGTATAGAGTGGCATTTCATAAATAAATTATGATAGCCCTAATTGCAACTAAATTACCAGGTTTTAATATGACCCGATAATTAAGTCACAAGTGATTTGCTGCCTGGTTCTTGCCTAATCTGGTACCAAATAAAACTATGTGACTCAGCTAAACTTACTCTAAATTTGTCCAAAACTTTTCAACATTTGTGGAGATACATTGAAATCCCAGCTATATAGTAAAGAATACTTTCCACTCTTTGAATTTGGATGATTATTTACAATGGAAAATGGCAGAACAGTGAACTGAGGAAACTCGAGCCTTCCTAAATTTCTAGATACTTTGTTGGCTCTGGGCTAATTTTCTAGAATAATTTTTTTCTTGGGAATCTTAGAGAGTATTTTTGAAATAATAATATAATTATATCATTTCTCTCATTATCTCTTGGCAAACATTTATATTTAACAATGTATAAGGCAGTTTATTGTTTTAATTCTTAAAATGGACAGCAAATAATTAAAACCTGTTTTTTGAGGCAAGCTTTGTGATCATCTAATAAAATGAAATTATATATTCAAAAAATATTATAATTTAACACGGCTGTCAGAGTTTCAATGTAAATTACAAGCCAGCCAATTGACTGATGAAGCCTAAAGTAGGCTTCCCTGCTGGATTAGGAATGGTATAACAAAGGTGCCTGGCAAAAACAGAAGTGGATGCTCACAGTCAGCTATAAGATGGAACACAGGGCCCCGAATGGAGGAGCTAGAGAAAGTACCCAAAGAGCTAAAGGGGTCTGCAACCCTATAGGTGGAACAACAATATAAACTAACCAGTACCCCCGGAGCTCGTGTCTCTAGCTGCATATGTAGTAGAAGATGGCCTAGTCGGCCATCATTGGGAAGAGAGACCCCTTGGTCTTACAAACTTTATATGCCTCAGTACAGGGGAATGCCAGTGCCAAGAAGTGGGAGTGGGTGGGTAGGGGAGTGGGAGGGGAGGATATGCGGGTCTTTTGGGATAACATTTGAAATGTAAATGAAGAAAATACCTAATAAAAAAATAAACAACGAAATATATTAACCAAAAAATTCGTAAAGAATGTCTTGTGACATACAATTCCTTGTCATTAATCTTTTAGCCATTTTACGCATGTAGATTTTAGTGTTTTCATCATACTCCCATTACCCTTTATTTATTATTTTTAATGTAATTTCATTTCCTTTTTTTTTTTAGACAGGGTTTCTCTGTGTAGCCTTGGCTGTCCTGGAACTCACTTTGTAGACCAGGCTGGCCTTGAAATCAGAAATCTGTCTGCCTCTGCCTCCCAAGTGCTGGGATTAAAGGCATGTTCCTCCACCGCCCGGCCGCCCCATTACCCTTTATTATCCCTCTACTTCCATAAAAGAACTTTTATCTGAAATATCATTCTATCTATCATATGTATGATATATGATATCTATACCTGATAGACACACACACACACACACACACACACACACACACACACATATATATATATACACACATATTTTTTTTCTGGGAGCCATTCTGGGATTAGTTACATCTGTCTCCATGGACATTGGTGAGGCATTATTTACTAGGGCATTGGAAAACCCCATGGCTATACCATCTCCTCCTGTGAAATAATATAGAAGGGCTCAATCTTATACAGATCTTCTATGAGAAACCACACTTGCTATGATTTCAAGAATGTTATATCCAGAAGACAGCAGCACTTTCCAATACTCTTCTACATCCTCCGTGAATTACAGTCACTCCCAGTCATTCTATCTCTTATTCCCTAATGTTCTTTGAGTCTGAAATGGTGATAATAGATTTCTACTTTAAGACTGAACACTCAACAGTCACTTATTCTCAGCACATTGACCAATTATGGTCATTGTACATATACATATGCCTCTTTGTATTAACCACTGCCAAAGAAAGATTATCTGACCAAGGAAGAATAGCACTCATCTGCGGATAAAACCTAAAGATTAAAAGGCAGTTTAACAGCCTGCCCTTTCACGGAAACAACAGTATTAGATTGCATCTAATGTCTGGGACATCTCTGGCTCTGAGATTTTTGACCAGGTTTATAGTAACATTATCAACTCCTTTTGCTGAGCAGGCCTAAACCTAAGAACAAACAGCTTGTGACTCCAATAACAGTCATGCAACCTTTGCACAATCGAGCACATCATGTCTAGTGTCAAGATTATGTAGTATATGGAGCCTATAGTGCAGTATATGGTGCCTATAGCGCAGTATATGGAGCCTATAGCGCAGTATATGGAGCCTATAGCACAGTATATGGTGCCTATAGCGCAGTATATGGAGCCTATAGCGCAGTATATGGAGCCTATAGCGCAGTATATGGAGCCTATAGCGCAGTATATGGAGCCTATAGTGCAGTATATGGAGCCTATAGTGCAGTATATGGTGCCTATATCGCAGTATATGGAGCCTATAGTGCAGTATATGGAGCCTATAGCCCCATATATGTTGAGATTGTTGTTCCTCCTGTAGTTTACTGCACAGAACTAGTGCAGTAAACTACAGGAAAACTAGTTCCTCCTTTCAAAGTGTGTGATGGCTTTGGCAAAACTAGATAATTATTGAGTTCTAGAAGGCAACCTAGAACTATGGAAAAGGCTGTTATTTATTTATTTTTTTATGTCTCTGAGGCTTCCTTGATTAAACAGTTCTGTGTTATCTTATATTTGGAAACTTGATTTCTGCTTAAGACCACTTGGCTTCTGAGAGGAGCATTATTCACTCATGAACTACTTCTATTGCTATTTTTAACTTTTTGGCTTTAATAATTGTTGATTTCATACAGCTTTTTTCACATTTCCTAAGTCTTGGTTAATATTTCATCATTCTTTCCTTTATATCTTCTCTCAGCACCAGCTTCCTCCCTGTCAACCCTACTACCAATACAACCCCAGGCTTCATTTCCTCCCTTGTGATCTCTTACAAGTGTCCTGGCCTCAATCAAAAATTCAAGTTAAGCACACAGATCTAAAAGCTATGATGTTAAAATAAGGGAGAACATCCAGTAGAATATTTTCTAGCTCCATCTATCTTCCTGAAAATTTCATCAATTTATTTTTTCTTTTCAATTTAATAGAAGTGAACTTTTCATTCTACTCTTGCTTTTGCATTGGAGCTATTATCCTGGTGAATCAGAGCATAGTTTGACGTTTGAAATTTCTTGGCACACCCACATTGAGAGAGAAATTGGATCTGTGCTTGATGTTCTCTCAGCTTCGCTTATCATATCTTAGCTAGGTTCTGCATCAAGCTCATCATGAAGGCACTCTTAGTCCTGAGTGAAGTAGCTGAGGTGATTCTTGCTTAGCTGAGGAAAGTGATGGGGCATATATGTCCTCCGACCTAGTTGTAAGGCCATAAATTGCAACAAGGATTGTTTGGCATGTATGTGAGAGCTGTACATCTTTTGATCTCATGGGTGAGGTCTGCAGTGAATCAGAAAAGCAGAAAGACTTTAGGGCCTGAGACTTCACAGATGGGATTTGCGTGGCAGTGGAGTTGAAGGAAAGAGTAAGCATGAGAGTCACCGGGTTTCTGATCTTATAAGCAACATCAGAATCTTCCTGCTTCAAAATGTATCCAATATTTGGTATTGAGTGGATACAAAGATACCTACCTCAATAGGAGCTGTGAGGTGTGAGGTGTGCTTACCTTGTTTATATATATATCAAAATTCTAGGAAAGCCTTTTGGATATTCTCTCTGTGTGTCTCTGTCTCAATCTCCATTGAATCTGCACTCATGTGGTCCAAATACATAACTTATAAAAACCAAGGAAATCTTCACCAATTATTTATCTGACAGGATAACAATATCCAGAAATATGACATACCCAGAGAACCAACAATCTAATCAATGGAAAAAGTCAATTGAAATTGAACACACTGTTTTCAAACGAAGAAGCAGACACCCTATAAGTATATGGAAAAAATTTTCAATACGTCTAATCATCAGGGAAATGTAAAGCAAAGCGATATTAATAGTTTATTTTACTCCAGTCAAAATGAATAACATTTAAAAATTGTTGGCAAGGCAGGGACAAAGAGTGGGGCAGAGACTGAAGGAAAGCCCATTCCCCCCTAGGAATCCATCCCACCTGCTGACACCAAATGAAGACACTATTGCTGACGCCAAGAAGAACATACTAAAAGGAACCTGGTACAGCTGTCCCCTGAGAGGCTCTGCCAGAGCCTGACCAATATAGATGGACATGTTTGCAGTCAACCATCAGACTGCACATGGGGACCCGAATGGAGGAGTTAGGGGAAGGACTGAAGGAACTGAAGGGGTTAGCCACCCCACAGGAAGAACAACAATTTCAACCAACCAGAGGTCCCAGGGTCTAAATCACCAACCAATGAGCACACATGGAGGAAACTATGGCTCCAGCTGCATATGTAGCAGAGGATGGCCTAGTCGGTCATCAATGGGAAGAGAGTCCCTTGTTCCTGTGGAGGCTTGATGCCCCAGCACAGGGGGATACTAGAGTGGTGAGGTGGAAATGAGTGAGTGGGCTCAGGAGCACCCTCATAGAAGCAGGGAAGGTGGTGGAGGGGATAGAGGGTTTAACTGGGAAGGGAGATAAGATGTGAAATATAAATAAATAAAATAACCAATAAAATAAAACTATTGTTGAGGATGCAGAAGAAAAGGAACATTTATACCACAGGGGTGATAATGTAAATTATCTCGGCCAGTGTGGAAATTAGTTCAGAGATTTCTAGAAAGAATTCTCACCTGAGAAATACCGAATGGCAGAGAAGCACCTGAAGAAATGTTCAACATCCTTAATCATCAGGGAAATGCAAATCAAAACAACCCTGAGATTCCACCTCACACCAGTCAGAATGGCTAAGATCAAAAATTCAGGTGACAGCAGATGCTGGTGAGGATGTGGAGAAAGAGGAACACTCCTCCATTGTTGGTGGGATTGCAAGCTTGTACAACCACTCTGGCAGTTCCTCAGAAAATTGGACATAGTACTACTGGAGGATCCCGCAATACCTCTCCTGGGCATATATCCAGAAGATGTCCCAACCAGTAAGAAGGACACATGCTCCACTATGTTCATAGCAGCCTTATTTATAATAGCCAGAAGCTGGAAAGAAATATTTCAAAACTCATCGTCACACAGATAATCCTGATTAAACGGTGATCTCAAAACAAAACGAAAAAGAACAAAAGACAGATTCGGTCGTAGTTGTAGAAAGGGGACGTTTTGGGAAAGAGGAAAGAAGCAAACAGGAAGGAAAGGGTAGAGACATGTGGAAATCACAACCAAAATGCACATTATATCTTCATAAAATTACCAAAGAAAAAAATATATGTTAAAAGCCTTAAATAAACCAACCATATGAACAAACTATATAATATAAATCTTAATGTTTTCCAGAGGAATCACCCTTGCACCACAGAGAACTGTGTATCAGTTTTTACTGTGGTAAATGTCATAGTACACAGGTCATTGTACAATTTTAGGTGTCCATAAATATGTGAATAAGGAATTATTGCACACATAAGCATCAGAATTCTATTCATCAGTGAAGTATAAAATTATGTCATTTGCCAAAAAAAAATTAGTAGAACTTGAGATTACCAAGTAAAATAAAATATATAACTAGCTAAAAATAACAATAGTGGCTGTTTTCTTTCATATATGGAGTCCAGATTTTAGCGAAAGAAAACATGAAATGTTCTTTCATTGGGAAAACTATTTCTCTGTCAGAATTGCTCACTCACCTGTAATTCTTGGCTTAGGATTAAAGGCAATAAGCTTTCTCCCTTCCATGTTGGCTTTTCTGTTTCAGCAGCCATGTTGGTGAGAGTTCATAACTGTAGCTTCTGAAATTTCAAGGAGATAAGAATTTAGAGGACACAAGGGTAGGGTAAGAGTGAAATAATAGAATTCTAGTTCAAAAATATCAAAAAAGCATCTTAAATTACATGGAAGTAGAGTGGGAACTATTTAAGAAGATATGAGGGTGGGTGGGAGGATGGAGATGCAATAGCAGTGAAGTCAAAGGGATCAGAAGGGAGACAAGGGGGAGAATAATGGAGGGCAAAAATGAACAAAATACAGTATGCACACATAGAAATATGTCAACAAAACCCATTACATTGTGTAATTAATATATACTATTAAAAGACTATGTGGTCAACATTACTGATCACCTAAGGATGCAAAATAGAAAGAAAAACTAATTCATTGTACATTATATTCACAATGAGTACATATGTAATGATTAAACTAATTAATATTTAATATTAAACCATTGCTAATAGTTCTGATTCTGCAGATACATAAATGATAATTCTTGTCTGCAAATAAATAAGCTTGTATTACTAAAAGGAATAACACACAAAGGAAAGATAATTTTGCCCTGAAAACAATATGGACTTTCACACTTATATCATTATTGTTATATTATTGTTTAATATATGAGAAAGTTGAGACACAGAGTGTTTGGATGTTTCCTCAAGTCCTCTCTAATGAAGGAGAATATTTTCTTATCCAGATTAGCTGTTTCCAGCCACTGTTCAGTAAAGAACCAGCTACAGTTTAGATTTGATATAATTACTGTTAAAGGAGGAAAAAACCTACTGATCTTGACATGTGGTGACTGCAAATAGCGTTAAAGCAGAAGTTATGCTTCCTTGTATGGACAAATTTAGATGGGCAAAAGTTGAGGGAAGAGAGTCTGTGGGGAGTCAGGGCTTAAAATGGATTGGCAGAGCAATAGATTCATATGGATTTTGTGAACCTTTAGTTTAAAGTCAAATAATGGACAGTTTTGATTCATGCATAAGACATCTTAACATACTCTTAACTCTTACTATTTGATGCTAAGACACTTGTGGTTATATGGTCCATTTATACACTGGATGTCTTAAATAAATAGCCATTTATGCAATATTAGATTTTCCCCAAGCAAGTGGTCTTTCTGTTAAGGACAAGAAGCAGGTGACAATCTCTACTACTCCCTTTACATCACCTCTGCACCAAGTTTACAGAGAGTGGAACTGGTTTAGTCCATCAAGGAAGGTCTTATCCTGGAGTCAAATTTCAGACAAGCCATGAGGGCTGGGTACTGGCTTGATTCTATCAGCATCTTCTACCATTTAAATGACACATAGAAGAAGTTGAGAAGGAAAGCTCTTTATTTCATTCATGACTCTTTTATTTAATCAGAAGTTTTATTAAATTAGCCTAGTAAACAAGAGGGATGTATTGTGGTTTCATAACTAATACTTGAATTCTTGTTTACAGAATATATGAAAGGCCACTGTTTCTGTGAGAGTTGGAATCCTGTGTGAATCTATTATCAGATTCTACCTAGCTGGAGGTTCCATTCCAATGAAAGTACAAACTGTGAAGCCATCGATACATTGAAGACGGTAGCTCCTATAGATCATGTGCTAATTTTATTTAAAACCAAAACCTTAGGAAAACCCAAATACCTCACAATTCCAAAATTTAAAGCAAGAAAAGAGCTATCTGGATATCTGAATGATAGAGATTTAATGGAACCTTTCATATGTGAAAATATTGAACCATTTAAGGTCAATGCTACTGTCAATCATATCTAACAACAGGAAAGGCATTGGGGCCATAATCTGGCTGATTTACTGCATGTCAAACATTGTTTTAGGCACTCAACCATATGTAATTTTTATTTCAGCCTCAGGGAGTGATTATTATTGTGTTGTCACATTTTGCATGCAAAGTGACTTGCCTGTGTGGCAGGTAATAGAGTATGCCTGAGTTAACCCCACTTATTTTTTGAAGTCTAAGCTGTTAAACAATGCACTATCAGTAGGCTGTTAGTTCTCACTAATGGAAAACACAGAGACATCTGCTCCATGACTCCAGGTTTTGACTGACAATCTACTCTATCATTTGCAAATTTGGACAAGTCTGAATTTACTCGAGTTAGACTTTCTAGATTTTCACCAAATTGTTTTGTTTTAGGAGAAGGCTAGAGAAAAATGGGAGCTTAGCCTCTGGGCAACAAAACAAGTTTCTTGTATTATTATCAGATATGAATGGTATCTCAGGTAAAATAATTAGAAAGTACTACTCAGAGGCAGAGGAACTCATATCCTAAAACAAGGCCGCACAATTCATTTGTTTGTCTAGCATTTTTTAAAGGGGAAAGCCAGTCTTTGAAAACATGATCTCCTTGACAATGTTTGTTTGTTTTTGAGTGTTGTAGATGTGCCAATTGGGATGTGTTACCTCATGGTCAGTCACGTATTCTCTGCATTTTGACTAATTGTAAATTCCTGTAGTAGTATCTGTCTGCTTCAGAAAGGAGCTTCATTGATGGAAGAGTGGCATTTATATGCAGGTATAATATAAAGATAAATATTTATTGTGCATTTAGAAATTATATTGCTTTCCACCAAAGGCAGTAGTAGGTTCTCCTCTGGGGTTTCCGACTCCTTGAGCCAGCTGCAGTTGGTTAGGTTTATAGTACTGGGCATGCATTTTCTCCTGCTAAATGGATCCTCCATCCAATTAGACAACTGTTGACTTCCCCTGTGGTAAAAGTATCACCAGTGCTCCACTGTTCTACTCCTCAACATATTCTGCTGTCGCTCAAAGATGCAAAGCCAAGAGTAAAGACATTAGAACACAAAACGTTTAATATGTTCAAGAACTGTGACTATTCATCATTGTAGATGTTTATTCTATATTGCAAGTTAGAAGTTAGTATTTTTGGTATATACACCTTTATTATCCCACATACTTCCAATAAAAACCCCTTTATCTAAAAAAAAAATCACACTTCTATTTAATACCGCCTGTCTGTCTATCAATCTATCATCTATATGTCATCCATCTATCATTTATCTGTCTGTCTATATATCTATGTATCTATCTACATATCTACCTATCTATCTATCTATCTATCTATCTATCTATCTATCTATCTATCTACCTACCTACCTACCTACCTACCCAGCAATTTCTTGTGGCCATGCTGGGTTTAGTAACAGTTGCCTTCATGAAACTTGCAGAGGTATTATTTACTAGATCATGGGCAAAACTTCTCTCTCTCTCTCTCTCTCTCTCTCTCTCTCTCTCACTCTCTCTCTCTCTCTCTCTCTTTCTGTGTGTGTGTGTTTATGTTTGTATTTGTGTGCTTGCATAGGTGTGCAAACTATGTATTGTACTTGCTTACCTCCGATTGAGTTTTTCACAGTCTCTGGGATTACTGACCTATGTCACCAGGTTCAATCAAATGAAGTAATTTTAAAGTCATCTCTCAATTAAGTACATATCAGCTGTGAAATAACTAGTTTTAACTCCAACTTCAAACTCCTTCATTGATTTCTGATGGCTTTTCTTCATTGATTTCTGATGGCTTTTAAAGTGGAAATCCACAAGTGGCCCTATGGATAAGACAAGTTTGAACATAAATCACCGTATGCATACGGATGACTCAATCAGTCATTAAGTGTCGTTTATTTGCTTTATTGGTGCAGGTAGATTTTAAAAGCACAGACCCAGGTTTTCATTACCCCCAAGCTTCTATGCAGCTGTGAATAAAGCATTCAATCTCTCTCAAAACTGATCTCATTTCCTATGAAAAGATGATAATGGTATTAACTATCAAATATAATTTAGTAACAATTAATTAACACAATGAAAGACCATAATTACCAAGATATAGTTAATGATCAATAAATGTTGCTTATCATCATTACCAATAAATAAAGATAAGGAAAATAGCAGGTTATATCAAATAATGCAGGAGTTATGTATTGAAAGCAGTATCTTAGGGAAATTCCATGACAATCGCCATGCCAAAGTCAAGAGGATAACTTAAAATGTTGCCATACAAACAAGGCTACTTGAGGACTGGTTACATGTGAAGTCCAGAAGTCAGCAATCATGGGGCAATAATGAAGGCACTCTGAATCAAATGTGGGGATTCTCTGGATAGCATTTGAAATGTAAATGAAGAAAATACCTATAAAAATTGGGAAAATAAACGTGTTTATTTCCTGGCTGAAATTCATTTAATGCAGGCGACTTTAAAAGTAATTTCTTTCGTTCATACAAAGAGTGATGCAGGCCAGTAATCCCAGAGACTATGAAGGATGCAACAAGAGGGAAGCAAGTTCAAGACCTGCCTGGTTAACTTTAACAAGACTGTCTCAAATAAAATTAAAATGATGGACAGCTGGGCAGTAGTGGCACATGCCTTTAATCCCAGCACTCAGGAGGCAGAGGCAGGTGGATTTCTGAGTTCGAGGCCAGCCTGGTCTACAGAGTGAGTGCCAGGACAGCCAAGGCTACAGAGAGAAACCCTGTCTTGAAAAATAAAATAATATAAAATAAAATAAAATAAAATGAAATAAAATAAAATAAAATAATGATGGACAGACATACAGTTCAGTACAGTGTGTCTGAGAATGAATGACTACCAAGATTCACCTGCCAATACCCAGGGAAAACAAGAGAGTACAGTACAGCAATTCTTTCAAAACTACTAAGCATTGATTTGAATTCATTTCTCAGTGAGAGAAAAAGGAAGAAAATTAATTTTTTATATTAGTCTAATGTCATTTATGAGAAAATTGGTATCCTAGGTATTTTTGTTATTCCAGATGATTTTGCAGATTGCCCTTTCTAATTCAGTGAAGAACTGAGTTTGAATTTTGATGGGGATTGCATTGAATCTGTAGATTGCTTTTGGCAAGATAGCCATTTTTACTATATTGATCCTGCCAATCCATGAGCATGGGAGATCTTTCCATCTTCTGAGATCTTCTTTAATTTCTTTCTTCAGAGACTTGACGTTCTTATCATACAGATTTTCACTTCCTTAGTTAGAGTCATGCCACGGTATTTTATATTATTTGTGACTATTGAGAAGGGTTTTGTTTCCCTAATTTCTTTCTTTCTCAGCCTGTTTATCCTTTGTGTAGAGAAAGGCCATTGACTTGTTTGAGTTAATGTTATATCCAGCTAATTTATTGAAGCTGTTTATCAGGATTACGAGTTCTCTGGTAGAATTTTTAGGGTCACTTATATATACTATCATATCATCTGCAAAAAGTGATATTTTAACTTCTTCCTTTCCAATTTGTATCCCCTTGATCTCCTTTTGTTGTTGAATTACTCTGGCTAGGACTTCAAGTACAATGCTGAATAGGTAGGGAGAAAGTGGACAGTCTTGTCTAGTCCCTGATTTTAGTGGGATTGCTACCAGCTTCTCACGATTTACTTTGATGTTGGCTACTGGTTTGCTGTAGATTGCTTTTTATCATGTTTAGGTGTGGGCCTTGAATTCCTGATCTTTCCAAGACTTTTATCATGAACCTCTGGTGGAATCACCAAGCCTGACCTAAAGCTGTACTACAGAGCAATTGTGATAAAAACTGCATGCTACTGGTATAGCAACAGACAAGTAGACCAATGGAATAGAATTGAAGACCCAGAAATGAACCCACACACCTATGGTCACTTGATCTTTGACAAGGGAGCAAAAAACATCCAGTGGAAAAAAGACAGCATTTTCAACAAATGGTGTTGGCACAACTGGCGGTTATCATGTAAAAGAATGAGAATTGATCCATTCCTATCTCATTGTACTAATGTCAAATCTAAGTGGATTAAGGAACTCCACATAAAACCAGAGACACTAAAACTTATAGAGGAGAAAGTAGGAAAAGCCTTGAAGATACGGGTACAGGGGAAAAATTCCTGAATAGAACAGCAATGGCTTGTGCTGTAAGATCGAGAATCGACAAATGGGACCCCATAAAATTGCAAAGCTTCTGCAAGGCAAAAGACACCATCAATAAGACAAAAAGGCCACCAACAGATTGGGAAAGTATCTTTACCTATCTTTAATCAGATAGGGGACTAATATCCAATATATATAAAGAACTCAAGAAGGTGGACTACAGAAAATCAAATAACCCCATTAAAAAATGGGGCTCAGAGCTAACAAAGGATTTTCACCTGAGCAATAAGGAATGGCTGAGAAGCACCTGAAAATATGTTCAACATCCTTAATCACCAGGGAAATGCAAATCAAAACAACCCTGAGATTCCACCTCACACCAGTCAGAATGGCTAAGATCAAAAATTCAGTAGACAGCAGATGCTGGCGAGGATGTGGAGAAAGAGGAACACTCCTCCATTGTTGGTGGGATTGCAAGCTTGTACAACCACTCTGGAAATCAGCCTGGTGGTTCCTCAGAAAATTGTACATAGTACTACCAGAGGACCCCGCAATACCTATCCTGGGCATATATCTAGAAGATATCCCAACCGGTATGAAGGACACATGCTCCACTATGTTCATAGCAGCCTTATTTATAATAGCCAGAAGCTGGAAAGAACCCAGATGCCCCTTAACAGAGGAATGGATACAGAAAATGTGGTACATTTACACAATGGAGTACTACTCAGCTATCAAAAAGAATGAATTTATGAAATTCCTAGGTAAATGGATGGACCTGGAGGGCATCATCCTGAGTGAGGTAACCCAACCACAAAAGAACTCATACAATATGTACTCACTCATAAGTGGATATTGGCCCAGAAACTTAGAATACCCAAGATACAAGATACAAAGCACATGAAACTCAAGAAGAATGAAGACCAAAGTGTGTACACTTTGCCCCTTCTTTGAATTGGGAACAAAACACCCATGAAAGGAGTTACAGAGACAAAGTTTGGAGCTGAGACGAAAGGATGGACCATCTAGAGACTGCCATATCTCCGGATCCATACCATAATCAGCTTCCAAACGCTGATACCATTGCATACACTAGCAAGATTTTGCCGAAAGGACCCAGATATAGCTGTCTCTTGTGAGACTATGCTGGGGCCTAGCAAACACAGAAGTAGATGCTCACAGTCAGCTATTGGATGGATCAGAGGGGTCCCAATGAAGGAACTAGAGAAAGTAACCAAAGAGCTAAAGGGATCTGCAACCCTATAGGTGGAACAACAATATGAACTACCCAATACCCCCCCCCCCCCCAGAGCTCTTGTCTCTAGCTGCATATGTATCAGAAGATGGCCTAGTCGGCCATCAGTGGAAAGAGAGGCCCATTGGTCCTGCAAACTTTATCTGCCTCAGTACAGGGGAATACCAGGGCCAAGAGGTGGGAGTGGGTGGGTGGGGTAGTGGGTGGGAGAGCGTGTGGGGGACTTTTGGGATAGCATTGGAAATGTAATTGAAATAAGTACCTAATAAAAAAATAAAAGAAAAGAAAAAGAAAAAGTTGGAGCAAGGGATTAACAAAAAGAACCTTTAAAAAACTATGCATCCCAAGACTTCTATTATTGTAGACATAAGTAGATTTAATCAGTGATCAACAGAAGGAATCATTTAAGCTGTGAACAAATGCCAGAATTGTGAGTGTAATGAATTCTCTCCTTTAAACTACAGTTCTTTTTTTGAGACTCAGGTCCTATCTTCCTCTAGTCAAACAGTCTTCAAAGATTATATTAAAACTTGTAAGTAAAACTCTATTTTGTGAATAAAAACATTGTTTTGGAGTGTCTCAATATTGTATAGGCCATAGGTCTTAATAAAGTTACATTAAGCCACAATGAGACCTGAGGCTGTATGTTAGTGGTGAGCCCTTGCAAAACCCTGGGTTAGCAAAAGAAAATAATACAAAGAATAAAAGGTCATCTTATGGAAAATATCTATATGCAATAAAATAATCCATAAATTTGTGGAACTGTGGACCAGGGAACAGAGTTATTTCTGGAAACAAAGAGCATTGACAGAAGATCATTCTTGATGGACAGCCTTGTGCTGAATTCAGTATGTAGTCTGTAGCAAAGGTTTAGTAGCTATAGCATATTAGTTTGATTAGAAGATATAAAATGAAATAGAATTGGGTGTAGCTATCACTATCTCATTTTGGACTCATATTCAGGGTATACTCATTTATATGAATCATGAGGAAAAATCAAAAAAAAAAATAAAATACTCAGAGAGAGGTTTGTTAATAATAAAAGGACTAACCACAAATACATTAGCAGGAAAAAAATCTCTAGAAATTACAAAGATGAAAGCTGACAGGTAAAACATATGCGGCCTTAAGGTAAGCTCTGAAGGAATGTCATGGATGCTATGTAGTTAAAAATACACATTCTATTCATAAAGTCCCTAAATTATAACAGAAATATGAGTGTCTGAAGAATGTTGCTATAAATAGTTCAGTATAAATAATGGGAAAACTGTGGGCTTTGTGTATTGAAAACTGAATGGGTTCATGGAAAGCATGAGAAGCAAGCATTGTAGTTCAGAATGATGAACTGTTAAAATGTGACTGCTGCTCACAAATCCTGTATAGTTAATGTTTCAGCATGGGACATGTATGAAGAATAGCACTGTTTCCATATTAAGACTAAAAGCAAGTGACAATGATCTCAAGCTATTTTGGAAGAGAGTCTTAACCGCTAAATGTGTCATTTTTTACTTAGTAACACTGACAGTGGGATGTTCATTGCATTTTACAATTAAACACTAAAAACAGTTGTGGTGATTTTGTCAAGTATATATCTTATATATAGCTTATTATCATGCTATAAGGCAAGCTTCCCTCAAGAAATTTCCTTCCTTCTATCCCATGATAGGAAAATATAATTTTAAACTGAAAATTAGTTGAAAGAGATGGGGTAATATTTAAGGAAGAAGTTTTCAAAAGCAAATATGAATACTCATAATTCTAATATTAGACTGCAGCAGAGTGGACAGAAAATAGAAAATCTATAAAAAAATGAACCAGAAACTATTTGTGCTTTTTATAGATAACAAAAAACTCAGGAACACATGAAAGGTCAAAATAATTGCAAGATTGAGATTCAGAATTCAGCCTCTAAGGAGGTACTCAGTCTAACAAAGAATTAGCAGATAGCACAAATTTCTTAGGAAAATATGAATCCAAAGAGCAATTAGATAAAAATAAATAAATCTTCCTAAACATAGATGCCTAGATGTCAGCATAAACATATAATCAATAACGGGCAGAACAATGTCTCCCCTAGAGCCCTGAAACTAGACCACAGCAAGCCCTGGGTACTGCAACACAGCTGAAGTACAAAAGAAAAACCTCAAACCAGCCTTGATGAACATGATAGAGGTCCTTAAGGAGGAAATAAATAAATCCCCCAAGAAACCAATGAAAACACAAACCGTGGGAGCAAGGTTTTCAAAATGTTGTAGAGCCAAGGGAAACCACAGAGGCTTTTCCTAAGAAAATATTTCTGCAGTGTAACCACAGTTGATAGCTAGAGAAAAATAAACAGAAATAAGCAGGGTGGTATATCCTTACAGACAAGATATTAATTCTGAATTACCCAATCATTGTGTATATTACCTTCGGCATTTCAACCTATCTATCCAAGACTCAAACTCTGCATCTGTGTGGATTCATTCTGGTGTGAATCAGAAATGTAACAGTGTTTCTTTTGTTTCTGATACAATTATCTGTAAAAAGGTCTGATTCACTTTGAATTTGAAAAAAGAAAGAGGAGAGTCTTGTCACAGAGTACAGTTTGTCAAGAGGACTGCAGGCTGGATCTTAGACTCTACTTATCAACTCTAAGTCAGCAAGGATGAGACAGCTGTGAAAACAGTATCCTGGGATTCTTGTGACATAGGTAGTAAATAATAACTCCTATCTAACAGTTGATGAAATACAGCAGGAAAATTATATAGATTCACTTAAAGAAGTTGAGGTAGTGTTTTCCTTAAATAGAATAATGGAGACTACAGAATCATGAAGTATTTTGCACAGGAAAAAATTTAATTTAAAGTCAGTGACTTGTCAAAAAACCAGTTAAATCTCTGTGGTTATAGTTGAGTTTAGTGTATCTTTACTTCAAACTACATTTTAACCATGATTCCTGACCCAGGGTTCTTATCTCGAGCAGCAAATCTAAAACAGGATAAAATGAGAGATAACATCACAGACTTCCAGAAGCTAAGTCACCTAAGAGACAAAATTGTTCTGTGTATAGAGTAATATATACCATTACAAATGGATAAGAAAGGAAGAAAGAATGAAAGAAAGAAAGAAAGAAAGAAAGAAAGAAAGAAAGAAAGAAAGAAAGAAAGAAAGAAAGACAGACAGAAAGAAAGAAAAGAAAAGAAAGAAAGAGGGGGAAAGAGAGAGAAGGAAGGGAGAGAGAGAAAGAGGGAGAGAGAGAGAAAGAGAGAGGGAGGGAGGGAAGAGGGAGGAAGGGAGAAAGCTACAGGATAAATGTCATGACATTGAAGTAGCTAAAATTTTTGTATTGAAATATTCCTGTCTCTCCCTGAGGATAGAGAGGTGATCTAATGATACAGCCATCCAGTTGACCTTTCTCTGAGATACAATGAACTTGGATTAATTTAGTTAACCCAACTTGAGGGTTTAAATGGTAGTAATCTGAAACCCTGATTTACAGCCTTTCTGAAGCATGACATGGTTCTCGCTAATGGTGTTTTCCCAGAAACTCTTCCATAGTTAATAGGGTACAAATCAGAAAAAAAAAAAAAAAGTGAAGACTTAGTTTGCCTTTCCCGACCTCCACGGAGGAGTAAACTGTACGGTATTGTAGTGTGTCAGGCCATGAGGCAATGCAACAGCTGCTTAGACATTCTCTGCTCTTTTATATTTCTCGGGATAAAAATATGTAAAAGAACTCACAACATAATTCTCATCTTCAAAGCAGGGAACATGACAGGCCAAAGAGAATGTTAATCGAATACTGGAGTAGGTTGACAGTATCATCCACAGAAGAAGTTCGGGGAAATATCTCTATTTGCAGGTTAGTCAGACCCCAAGTCTGTTTATAAAAGTTTCAAAGATGTCTATCATGAAAAAGCCTAGAACTTGAATCTTCTACTAAAAGAAAGTACTTACGCTGGCTTTATTCTGTCCTACCCATCTACTACAGCCACTAAGAGTCTTGTCTTGGCCTTATTCTATCCTCAGCACCCACCATAACTACTAAGAGTGCTCAGAAATAGAGGAAATTCAGATAAATATGCCTATAAGGTATGCCTGAAAATACTAGCAAATTGCAGGAAGCACACTACACTATTGACAATATAGTTCCCCGTTTTCATGCATGTACTTTAATCCTGTCTTTACCAGATTCCCGCTGAGTCTAGTTGAAGACAGCTGGTTAATTTTAATCAAAGGAAAACAACTGGCCAGATTGTTTTTAGGATCTGACGGAAATCTGAACTTTCACTAAGAATGAATATTTACAGATAGGTGTCTAGCCCAGTTGTCATAAGAAAGGCTTCTTTCAGCAGCTCCTGAGAACAGATGGAGAGACCCACAGCCCAACATTAAAGGAAAATAGAGCCCAAATTGGAGATCTTCATCTGGACTCTCCCTTGGGAGCTCCAGCAACCCAGCAGAAAAGGGGGAAGGAGATTGTAGGAGCCAGAGGAGTCAAGGACACAGGAGAACATGATCTACAGAACACACTAAGCAGAGCTCATAAGGGCTCACAGAGACTGAAGTGGCATCCACAGAGCCTGCATGGGTCTGTTCTGCATATATATCATGGTTGTTAGCTTGTGGTTTCTGTGAAACACCTAACAGCAGGAGTGGGGGTGCTTCTGACTCTTTTGCCTGCTCTTGGTACTCTTTTCTTCCTTCTGGGTTGGCTGGTCCAGCCTTGATATGAGGGTTTGTGCATAGTCTTATTGGAATTTGTTATCCTGTGTTCAGTTAACATTCCTGGGGGGCCTGCTCTCTTCTGAAGGGAAACAGAGGAGAGGATCTGAGAAAGAGGGAAGGCAAATGAGGACATGGGTGGAGTCAAGGGAGTTGGAGAGAGTTGGAAACTGTGGTAAGTATGCATTGTATTAATATTACATTTTTAAGAAAGAATGAATGCTTAAGAGTGACTATTATCCCTTCTGAAGATTCAATACAGAGATCCCAAACTTAAAAAAAAAAATAGAAGAAGAAGAAGAAGAAGAAGAAGAAGAAGAAGAAGAAGAAGAAGAAGAAGAAGAAGAAAAAGAAGAAGAAAAAAGAGGAGGAGGAGGAGGAGGAGGAGGAGGAAGAAGAAGAAGAAGAAGAAGAAGAAGAAGAAGAAGAAGAAGAAGAAGAAGAAGAAGAAGAAGAAGAAGAAGAAGAAGAAGAAGAAGAAGAAGGTGGTAACAACAAACTACAGGTAACTATAAAGACTAGACTTCATAGTCAGTGGCGATTTTCACAATCCATTACTCACTGGCATGCTTCACTGAGTGAGTAAATAAATAAATAAATAAATAAATAAATAAATAAATAAATAAATAAAAGTGATTATCTAGAAAACAAAACTAACCAGATTTGCTATATACAGACCAAGGTAAAGCAATTTTAAGTCCATAGTTTAATATAAAAATGTGTGAAATTTTATGCTGTGTAAGACTGGGGTAAGAAATAATAATTCTGAACCATTTAAGTTAAAATTTTGAGTTGACTTAGTTATGCAAAGGCTTTGTCAGCAGCCCAGGTTTCTTGCTGGTTTCAATTCACTTCCTACATCCATCCAGGTTGTGGGGCTCAGGAGAGGTTTAGGGACATGAAAGGGACACAGTAAGTCTGCTGAAGTGGTGTGGAGCCACACTGTCTATGCTTGGGAACTCTGGTGAACGCTGATTATTACTACGACAGGGGAAAGAACCAACATTTCCATCATTCCCGTGTCCACATTTCTCCCTAAGTTCACATATAATGGTGCCACTACATTAAGACACAGGAGAGTTTCAGTGGGATGCTAATTCACACACACACACACACACACACACACACACACACACACACACACACACACACACACTTCCTGTGGACCCGTTTTCTTTCCCAACAAATTCTTCTCCTATTTCATGCCTTCATTTTTAAAGACCTCCTGAGGTTTAGTTAAAGATGCTTGAATGAGAATGATTATGGGATAATTGGCTGACCAATAGCTATACCACGGAAGAAAAGTAAGTCCCCGTTCCTTAGCATTCATTAAGTCCAAGTAGCTCCACAGCTAGGGTTATAGTCTCATAAGCCTTTCTTCTATCCATGCTTCAGTGTTGATGGGTCCAGCCTCGTGAAGGGAGTCACAGCTTCTCTTCTTTGAATTAATTGGGATAACTGCCATAATAGTGTGACATTTGTTTTCCCCAGATGGTAGTGTTTCACGTCACGACTCCCCCTGTCTCGGTTATAACATCTGAGATGTTTCATGAACGTTGGGACTGAGGCTGGGAGGTAACATGTGCTTGCTGCTTTCAGATGAGCATTTGAGAGTCACTTATTCCCAGCCGCTGGACCAGCTAAGAAGAGCTTCATTAATGTTGTATTAGTTATAAGCAGGTTGACAACTTGTCTATTTTGGAATAAAATAGTACTAGGTTCCCTCTGACTCCTATACATCCCCCCTGTCAAATGCTCTCAATAAGCCTTCCAATATTTGGAATTAATACCCTCAAGTGGAGAAAGTTTCAAGTGCTATCAGAAAGTAACTGGTGACTCTTAGGAGAGCCATGCCAATATTACTCCACTGGGCAGTGTGCCTAGGGAGTCAGTATTCTAGCATGCAGACTCCACTGCTGGGTAGGACTGTTGGTAAGGTTTCTCTCCTATGGAAGCCTACACAGCATCGCTGGCAATATGAGAACTTTCCAGCAGAAAGGAAGATTCCGAATCAGTTTTGGGTTGATTTTTAAACATTGCACAACTTAAGCCTGCTGTGTATTCATCAATAGGGTCTTACCATCTCATTCTGGTGGATAATGAAGAGAAATGGCAATATCTTCTATTGTGTTGGTGAACTCTGGAGACTAAGCAGAGACTCTTTGACCGACAACCCATTGGGAGGAATATCACACTTGACACAATATTTACATTTGATAATTTCTGTCTTCTGGGGCATCATGGCACACCTCTGTTCCTATTCCTCTTTAAATCTGCATGTCTGTCTCTCTTTGTACCACAACATAAGTGACTGATGCCTGTGGAGGCTGGAAGAAGGTGCCAGATTTCTTCAGACTAGAGATACAAACAGTTGTGATCTGCCATGTGGGTGCTGGGAATTAAATTTGTATCCTATGGAAGAGCAGCTGGTGTTCTTAACGGCTTCCATCTCTCTAGCTCCTAAATTACATTTAAAAGTAGCTAGCAAAGTAGTGATTCAATAAACCTTTCAAATTTTAGAATAGTGCTTTATTTGTAAAAAGAAAAAAATGTTCAACTACTGCAGAGGACTGGAATGAAAAATCTAAAAATGTATCTTTTGTCTTCAGTTTGCCAAAATAGGAAAATTATAAGCAAGCTATGCAACTGTACATGGAAGCATAACTGTCTTTTGTGTCGAACTCTCCCCTGTAGGTCCTTCCTCACCATTCTCAGATTCTGCTGACATCTAAAAGCTAAATAAATAAATAAACAAATAAATAAAGCAATATTTCTATGCCAGGGGAAAGAACCAACTTTCTCATGTCCATCTAAGTTCACATATAATGGTGCCACCACATTAAGAAACAGGAGAGTTTCAGTTGGATGGTAATACACACACACACACACACACACACACACACACACACACACACACCTCCCAGTGATCATGTGAGTGAATGACAAAGTGGTTCCTTCTCAGCCAACTTTTTATAGTTCACAAACTATAGGCTGTGACGAACCTAGAACTAGAAGTGCCTCTTTAGTCTTATCTTATTCTATGAGAAACGTGTTACTATTTTTGGCCTCCATTTGTAATACAGCTGCAGATATGTGATACAAGGAGCCAGGCACTATGTTTGCTACTTGGGTATACTATGGTAGTAGCCACTGTCCCTTTTATTTTTATAGCTCTTTTAGGACATGGTTGGGGTGACCAAAATACAGACCTTCTATATGGGAAGTTGGGCTTCTAACCGGAAACATCCATTTTCCACATAGACTGGGAGAAAAGTCTCAACATACACTGGCTATCTATTTGACATGCTTCTCGTGGTGAATATTCATTGAAATGTATGGGAAACTCTGCTAATGCCCACATTTGAAATCTCAGAGCCAAGTGCTGGAGCTGAGGGGTCTGATTTGCATCCATGAATATGCAGCAACATGAGCCCTTTGCTTGGGATTTCTGCCCTGTGATGGGTGTCAGGAGGGTGTGTGTGGCTGTGCATTTCCCCTTCCAAAACTGAGCTTGGGGAAGGCTGTCAGAGCTGGAGAGCAGAGGGAGGGCAGCAGCCTGTTTTCAATTTTAGTTCTACAGCAAATGTTCTCCGTGACATCTCCATTCCCCGGGTTGCTTTAATTCGTCTAAGTTATGGACATTTTTCATGTGTTTTTGTAGCTCCATTCAGGCTTAAGGCTTGAGAAACAGTGTGCAAACCAGTCAAGTATAGCCATATGCTCTCAGCATCACAGTACTGGCACTCAGTTGAAACAACAACAACAAAAATGCCTGTTGTGAAAGATAGCTGTGAAAATATGAGGAAAGGGCTCATTTCTAAAGATATTGGGTTGGATTATAACATATGATATTTTCAAGAAATGCTATTTCTATTTAATGGACATTTATTATGTAGAAAAGAAATCTTGAGAAAATCACTGAAGGAATCATTTTTATTTCAAAGACTTTCTATTACTAGAAAAAAAAAACATAATAATTGCAGTAGGCATGTGGGCCTATAGAAATCAATAAATGCCTTTATCTTTTAAAAAATTATTGTTTTTTATTTGTATGAGAATTATCTTACCTTCATGTATGTGTGTAAACCATGTGCATGCCTGGCACCTGTTTAGGCCAGAAGAGCCCCTCATTATGTTTGGTAGTTCAGGTTTCAGAAGGTTGTGAGTCATCACATGGGTGCTTAGAATTGAACTCTGATCCTCTCCAAGGGGAACAAGTTCTCTTAACTGCTGAATAAATTCTGCAGATCCCAATGTCTGGAATCCTTGTACTGTGTGAACTAGTGAACTAAGATATAAATGAGGTAACTTCCTGGATGCACCTCTGACTGACTCCCAAGGGAAAGGTGGTCCCTGGGTTTACCTCATAGGCAAGTTTGAATAATTACAATGGTGATATTTTTCTAGTTTTCTTTGGGAGTGCTGAAAAAAATCAACAACATCCAAAAACAAACAAACAAACAAAAACAAAACAACAACAACAACAAAAACCAACTTCCTCTAAAAAATAGAGAAAATTCCCTGAAGCTGGCCACGGGATGCACGAATGGACATGTCCTCAGCCTCGTCCTTCCTAGGTTTTATCACGAGTACACTAGAGGGGAGCCTCCCAAATTGGATGTTAGATATCATTTTGCATTCTGGCAGCTAACGAAATACAGTTTAAAACCTCAGTCCTCTATTTTTTCCCAGCCCAGTTTGTGTTTCTGTAACATAGTTTGGCTACTGCAGCCTTTTCCTTTGTAACCTTATAAAAATGTTAATGCACTTGGAGACACGCCAATAAAAATCTCTTTGTTTTTATAAAAGGTAGCGTGCTTTGCAACATCCCCGGGGAATATTAAATTTCACCTAGCTGTGCATACCTCGCAGACATTTGCCAATGCAAAGGAAACTATGTTTTAAGATATCATGTTTATTGCTAACATCAGATCAACCATAAAGTGTAACAAAACCTCACTGATGAACTAGAGACTGTTTTCAGTCTATCCTGCTATCAAGAGCATGGCAATAAATAACTTTAGACAGTTGTAATTTAAACACGAAAACTTATATGTCTGTTTGCTGAAAGAGTACATGTATATTCATAATTTAGAAAAATTTGACAATATGTTTCTAGATTGAAGGATAATCAAAACATGAAAACCAATCCATGTACCATTGCCAGAAGATATCAGCTTTGGGCTCCTGAATAACAAGAGAGAGTTAATTTTTTTGGCCCCTGCTGATGCCACCCACTGCTGCTTTCCCTGGGTACTGGAATGTTGGAGCTGGATCCTGGCATACCACATATTACTTTGGCAGGGCACATTGGTTACATGAATATTCCCCATTATACAGAATACCTATTGTTTCAAAGTTATTTCTATAGTTTTCTTTTTAATGTTATTTTAGTTCTTCCTGTCTTGTTTTTGTTGTTGCTGCCAGGTGGTTGTTCTTGATTTTGTTTGTTTTGAGACAGAGACTCCCTTTGTAGCCTGGAACTAAAGGGAAGTGCTAGGTAGCACAAGAGTCTCTGTCTTCAGACTGGCTATCCTCCCACCATAGCCCCATGAGTGCCGGGATCAATAGTTTGCACAATCTCACAAGCTTATCTTCTTGTGCTTCTTCAAATCTTGTAAGTACAGTCAGACTTTTTTTTTTTTGAATATTCAGAGTCTAAATGCAGAACCACAGTCTTTTGTGACTAACATTTTCTGTTAAAATAATGTCAGTTCTGACATGGCTTTGCTGATGTTGCAATTCCTTTTGTATTCTTTGACAATGGATTATTTTGATTAAATTCTCTTCTCTTGATAGATTTCATTGCTCTTAACCACACAGCAATGTATCCATGATGAAATAGCTTCATGATATAGATAAAAGAAAAGGTGAATAGCTGAAAAATTCCCCATTTTATATCTGTACCAGAGCAATAGTAAATCTAACATCTCTCTTTAAATAACTGCAAAGTAAGCAAAGTGTGAAGCTATGGTTTGGAGGCGTTGCATGATAAAAGCCATAATCCCTTGAGCCATGAGCAAAGAAATTCTGAAATTAAATCTGAGGTTTGTGACTTTAAGCCTCTAAGCACTTACCAGATGAAGAAGGAAGTCCCAACAGAGTTTATCAGTTCACCTAACATTTTACTCATTTCGGGGACACGCTGCCATCATTGCTTCCTCTGAAAACAGAGGTCACATTTTCATTCTTTGCAAGTAGAATGATTTTGTACCATGCTCTTTGTGAATAAAATGCTTAGTGATTATTTAATGTACCTTTGAGTACTGTGCATGTGCGAATGTCTGTCTGCAAAAACTGTAATAAATAGTTGTATCCAACAAAAATATCTTCAGAACAGCCCAAATCTCAGGCCAATCACTTTTGCCATTAATATTTATAAGGAACTACCAAATATTTATTTTTATAAATAAGAAAATTTTCTATAAGTTTACGAAGTCATCTACAGGAGCTGTTATTTACAGAAATAAAATTGCGTAAATGTGTGACTCTATAAAAGTTAAGGGAAGACAATATCGGCTACAATACACAAAGTAATTAATAACATTTATTTCTTCAAGGGAAGGCAATAAGATCATGAGACTGGAGGTAACTGGGAAGTTGTCGAGTTTTCACCCTATGTTTTATAGTTGTTGAATTATGAATAATAAAAATGCATTAGCTATTCAAAAGTAAACAGAACTGTATTAAATTAAATATGATTTGGAAATTTTAATTTAATCTGACTCATTAACTCCTGGATTATCATTCTAGAACAATGCTTCTCTCTCTAGAGTTTAGGAGGAAGTCCCACATAGGCAATCTAAAGCAAAGCACAAGGGCAAAAGTCCCTGGAGGCGTCCTCAGCCAATCACCTCAGGGGGGAGGATAAGAAGGGAGAGTTTCTCAGAGGACTCTTGAGACAGATAAGACTGCTTGCTTTCTTTGAAAAATACTAGGTTATTTTACAGCTAGACCATTGTTTTTTAAATTGGATATTTTCTTTATTTACATTCCAAATGTTATCCCTTTTTTCTTATTTCCCTTCCACAAACCCCCCTAGCTTATCCCCCTTCCCCGTTTCTATGAGTGTGCTCCCCACCCACTCCCACCTCACCCCACCCTGGCATCCCCCTACACTGGGACATTGAGCCTTCACAGGACGAACAGCCTCTCCTCCCATTGAAGTCACATAAGGCATTAGTAAACATTTAACATATTTAAATAATGTTTTTCTTAATAATTAAATGGAATGATTAACCATTGTTAGTTTGACAAGATTTGGAATAACTTGCATTTCTAGGGTTAATTATGCAACGAGAGAAAAACCCACCCTCTGGTTCCAGGAGGTACTAACCTTCCCACGATGGGTGAACTGGAATAGTGAATCCAGTACAATATGCCCATTTACCCCCATTTCCTTAATGTCCATCCCCTGCCTCAAATCTATTGCTAGGCCTTCTCTGTCATGGTAGACCATACCCTTAAACTGTAGACTAAAATTATATGTTTTAATGTACAAAATAGAAAGAAATGGAGAGATTTAATAAACCGAAAAGAGAATATTATGTAAGTCTAAAGGAAGGAGCAAAATAGGTGTCCAATTTAATTATGATAACAAATTGATAAAATTCCAATCATTCAGAAAATTCCAATGGTGGTTTCCTGGGTGAATCTTTAATAAATGTAAAACTTTTAAAATTTTTTGTCTTAATTTAATTTTATTTTTAATTTATTTATTACACTCCATATTCCATTCCCCACTCCTACCATCCACACTCTGTCTGCTCCACACCCCATACCTCCTCCCTACCCCACCCTGTCTCCACGTGGATACCACCACCTCCCCATCCCACCTGACCTCTAAACACCCTGGGGCCTCCAGTCTCTTGAGGGTTAGGTGCATCATCTCTGAATGAACACAGACCTGGAAGTCCTCTACTGTATGTGTGTTGGGGGCCTCAGCTGGTGTATGCTGTCTGTTTGGTGGTCCAGTGTTTGAGAGATCTCAGGAGTCCAGCTGGTCCTGCTACAGGATTGCCCTTCTCCTCAGCTTCTCTCAGCCTTCCCTATTTCAACAAAATGGGTCAGCAGCTTCTGTCCATTGGTTGGGTGCAAATATCTGCATCTGACTCTTCAAGCTGCTTTTTGGGCCTTTCGGAGGGCAGTCATCATAGACCCCTTTTTGTGAGTTCTCCATATACTCAGTAATAGTGTCAGGCTTTGGGACCTCCTCTTGAGCTGGAACCCACTTTGGGCCTGTCGCTGGACCTTCTTTTCCTCAGGTTCCTCTCCATTCCATTCCTGTAATTCTTTCAGACAGGAACAATTATGGGTCAGAGATGTGACTGTGGAATGGCAACCCCATCCCTCACTTGATCTCCTGTCTTCCTGCTGGAGGTAGGCTCTATAAGTTCCCTCTCCCTACTGCCAGGCATTTCATCTAAGGTCCCTCCGTTTGAGTTCTGGGAGTCTCTCACCTCCCAGGTCTCTGGTACATTCTGGGGGGGGGGGGGTCCCCAACCTCCTATTTCCTGAGATTGCCTGTTTATATTCTTTCTACCGGCCCTTGGGGCTTCAGTCTTTTTCCCTCATCCAATACCAGATCAGGTTTCCCTCTCCCCCTCAATCCGCCCCCCCCCCACTTGGGGTAACTCTAACAAAAAATTTAATTTTATAGGAAGTAATTTATATCTTGTTTGTAAAGATGCATTTATAACATCTAAAATTCTAACAGTTGCAAAGATTTTATCAAGAGTGATTTAATTATTTTAATGATTGAAAATATGATTTCTAATGTATTCTACTGAGAGGCTCCTGACTAGAATAACAGCCGTTTAATTTTATCTTCACCTTTACAGTCTTAGAGGAAAAATATATTTACTTTTCTCATGCAAAAGCCCCGACTTTTTCATAGAAATTAAGTTTTAGTTATCATACAAAATGATAACTTTTGTTAAGACATTTTCATATATATGCATCATGGGTATTAAATATATCTCTTTATTACTCTCTCTTATTCCTCTTTTCTTTTCCAAATAATTCTACTGCTGCTTTTTTTCAGATAGATGGATGGGAAGATAGACGGATAGATAGATAGATAGATAGATAGATAGATAGATAGATAGATAGATAGATAGATGATAGATAGATAGATAGCCAATAGATAAAAACATAGATTGATAGATAGATAATAGAAACATAGATAAAGAGATAGATAGATACAGAGATACAGAGATATATAGATACATAGTAACAAAGATACATGGATACATAGATGTTAGATAGATGATAGAGAGATAGATAACAGAAAATAAGCAATGTTTACCTACCATCTCCTTGACAATTCTTTCCCCCTGCAATCCATATAGCTCTCTTCCTTCTCCTACAGAGCACTCTTCTATTCTCAACTTACTCATATATGTAACTGCTTCTTATAAGAGAGAAAGACTGATATTTGTCTTTCTCAGTGTGGTTTATTTTACTTAAAATGATGACTTCAGCTTTCAGTTAATTCACTTCCCTTCAAGTAAAATCTCATTCTTCTTTATGGATGAATAAAAATTTGCACTGAATAGAGATATGTGTGATTCTGAATATCTTTACTAAAATTAACATTTATTGTGAAGAGGACACAGGGATTGACTTTAATTTTCAAACTGGCTAATAAAATAATAGTTAATTCTTAAAATAAAAACTACAAAAGTATTTAGGATTCCATGCAAATGGAAAATCAGAATTCATATCTTTATCATTAAGAAAATCATTGACCTCTCAAAGATGCATGTATTAGAGACAAATTTTAAAATTTCCAAGAGTCTACACTATAGTGTATTCTTAGGAATAAGAGAAAGTTTTTTTTTTCTTCTACAGTATGCAAACAGTAAGTATTATCTAAGTATGCCATAAGAAATACAGTCTTGCAGTTCCTCAGAAAATCGGGCTTAATACTACCTGAGGACCCAGCTATACCACTCCTGGGCATATATACTCAAAAGATGCACCAACATACAATAAGGACACATACTCCACTATGTTCATGGCAGCCACATTTATAACAGCCAGAAGCGGGAAACAACACAGATGTCCCTCAACAGAGGAATGAATACAGAAACTGTGGTACATTTACACAATGGAATATTACTCAGCTATTAAAAACAATGATTTCATGAAATCCTCAGGCAAATGGATGGAACTAGAAAATATCATCCTGAGTGAGGAAACCCAGTCACAAAGAATACACATGGTACATACTCACTGATAAGTTGATTTTAGCCCAAAAGCTCAGAATACCCAAGATATAATTCACAGACCGCATGAAGCTCAAGAAGAAGGAAGGCAAATGTGTGGATGCTTCAGTGCTTCTTAGAAGGGGGAACAAAGTACTCACAGGAAGAAATATGGAGACAAAGTGTGGAGCAGAGACTAAATGAAAAGCCATCAGAGACTGTCCCACCTGAGGATCCATCCTATATACAGTTGCCAAACTCCGATGTTATTGCAGATGCCGGGAAGAAGTACTTGCTGGCTGTAGCATGACATGGTTATCTCCTGAGAGGCTCTGCAAAATACAGAGGAGGATGCTTGCAGCCAACTATTGATCTGAGTGAGGGATCCCAGATGGAGGAGTTGGAGAAGGGACTGAAGGAGCTGAGGGAGTTTGCAGCCCAGTGGGAGAGGCAACAATGTCAATGTGCCAGACCCCTTCCCTTCCCCTCCCTCCACAGAGCTCCCAGGGACTTCTGACCACCAACCAAAGAGTACACAGGAGGAACCCATGGCTCCAGCCGTGCATGTGGCAGAGGATGGCCTTGTTGTACATCAGTGGAAGGAGGGGCCCTTGGTCACCTGTGGGATGGATACCCCAGTGAAGGGAAATGCTAGGGCAGGAAGGCAGGAGTGGATGGCTGTGTGGGAGAACACCCTCATAGAGTCAGGGGAAGGGAGATGGGATAGGGCGTTTCCGGAGGAGAGACCTGGAAAGGGCATAACATTTGTTATGTAAATAAATAAAATATCCAATAGAAGAAGAAGAAGAAGAAGAAGAAGAAGAAGAAGAAGAAGAAGAAGAAGAAGAAGAAGAAGAAGAAGAAGAAGAAGAAAAAGAAAAGAGAAGAAGAAGAAGAAGAAGAAGAAGAAGAAGAAGAAGAAGAAGAAGAAGAAGAAGAAGAAGAAAGAAAGAAAGAAAGAAAGAAAGAAAGAAAGAAAGAAAGAAAGAAAGAAAGAAAGAAAGAAAGAAATACAGTCTACAGATGCGCCTCACAAACCCTTAATGAAGCCATAGTGTGTCTCTGAAGACACAGAGCGTCAGCCTGAAGAACAGCTTCTCATCACAGAGAAGAGAGAGTGGACACAGAAATATTTTTCTCTGAATTCTTGTAGTTAACAGGCTGGATTGCAGCGTTGTTGCTTGCCGATAATTATGTTCAAAAACAGCTGTGCAAGTTCTTCCTGACACTACCCAGACCCTTAGTTATGAGCCCCCTACAGTTCACCAAGCCTGAACCTAGGCGGTGATCTCCTGCAGGGCTGGTTCTTCATGCCACACTTTCTGGGGCTCTCCAGTTTTCTTGTCTATGGTTTTGCACATCTGGAGACAGGCGTGTTGGTTTCAAAGGCTTGCCGAGCTGCTCATCCTGCCTGTTTTCACTGCCCACAGATTGGGTTGCAATCTGATTGATTGAATCCCCCCACGTTTTCACCACTTCTTTCTGCGGAGATCAGAAAAATCCATAAGTAAAAGAAATGCAGTCAAGATGAGAGAGGAAGGTAGCCCAAGGGTCCCCTTTCCATCTCTTCTAAAACTGCTCGGTGATTTAGAAAAATAAAATATAAAACTTGCTCAAAACAATAACCCTTTTCTAATCCACAAAATAAGTAATGCCTGTCTATAACAAGATGACAGAAAAATCAGAAGATTAACAGTGTAAAAGGAGACAGCACTGGAGTCTTCATTTGCAGAAAGCAGTGTGTGGGAGAAATGAAAACATTTTCTACTTTATTCTCCCACACAGTAGTACATCGTGACCCTAGTCTCCCCTCCCCTCCCCCCACCTCCTCTCTCTTCCCAGTTCCACTGTGCCTCCATTTTCATTCAGAAAAGAGCAGGCCTCTCAGTGATATCAACTGAACATAGCATAGCAAAATTTAATAAAACTAGGCCCACACCTTCATAGCAAGGCTGGTTGAAGCCACTCAGTAGGAGTAAAAGGGTTCCGTAAGCCCGAAGAAAAGTCAGTCCTACTGAGTGCAGCAAAACTTTCAAGCTCAACTACAACATGTGTGCCAAAGTCCTGGTTCAGACCCATCAGGCCCCATGGCTGCTGCTTCGGTTTCTGGGAGCTCACAGTAGTCCTGCTTAGTTTGGTTGAATCTGTGGGCCATTTTCTCCTGCTGTTGTAGATTCCTTTGGCTCCCACAATCCTTCTTCCCCAGGATTCCCAAAGCTCTGCCCACTGTTTGGGTGAGAGTCTCTGTTTCTGTTCCTACCTGCTACCAGAGGAGACCTTTCTGATGACTCGGGTTTGTTTTTGTTTGTTTGTTTTTGGCTTCTACCCTAGGTCTCTGAGCCATCCAGCTTCAGGTTCCTGGATGTCCAGGCAGTGTAGGGCATTAGCTCCCTCTTGTGGCTTGGGCGTCAAGTTAGACCAGTCATTGGTTGGCCACAGCCACAAGCTGTAACCTACCATTGCCTCATTGCCTGTAGCAGTCAGGTCGTGGGTTTTGTGGCTCAGTTGTCATCCCAGTCCTAGCACTGGGAGCCTTGCCTGGCTATACAGAAGCTAGCTGCTTCAGGCTCCATATCATCCACTGCTAGGAGTCCTCCCTATAGTCACCCTCAGGTTCCAAGAAGTTTCCAGGGCTCTAGTTTTCCATACCACCCCTTAAATGCCCGCCTAAGTTGTCTCTCCCAGTACTCTCTCCCTTTCCCCTCCCTTCCTTAGCTAGACCCACCTATTCCACTCTCACAGACCTCCATTCCATCCACAAAGTCTATTCTATTTCTCCTTCTGAGAGAGACTCATGTGTCTCCCTAGAGCACTCCGTGTTACTTCACTTCTCTGTGGGTTTTAGTGCAACTATCCTTTACTTAACAGCTAATACCAACTTACAAGTGAGTACATAATACGTTTGTCTTTCTGAGTCTGGGTTACCTCACTCAGGATGGTTTATTGTCTAGTTTCATCCATTTGTCTGCAAATTTCACAGTATCATTTTTTTTCTAACAGCTGAGTAATAGCCCATTGTGTAAATGTACCACATTTTCTTTATCCACTCTTCCGTTAAAGAATATCTAGGTTCGTGAACAGAATTCAAAATAATCCCCAAAGAAGGAGACCCAAGAGAGCAAACAGTCTGAGATATTATAGTAATAAATTTATAATATTAAAAAAGAGAGAGAGATTGGTTACATATAAGTAAAACAAGAATCTTAAATAGTATATGAGTAATAATAATAATAGATGATTGGTAATCAGTTGATAAACATTATAAAAACTAAAAACTAAAAACAAAGCCCAGATAGATATTTACAATTAGCCCTAGATTTACTTGGAATTTAAAGCAAAAAAAAAGTTATAAATACAATTTATACCATGTATAGGGCTTAAAAATAACAAACCTTAATAGTATTGAAATGCAGTGGGTGTCACAGTAAAAGCAGAGAGGAATCACTCCCGTGTTCATGGAAACACAGGTTTGTCAACATCTTCACAATATATACAGTAATTTTTCATAGGAAGACTTGATAGTACATACTTCAGGATAAACATTAGCAGTACTGTTTGAGAGTGTTTTTCCTGCCTCTCCTTTAGTTTCCAGTGCCTTAGTGGTTCTTGACTTTATCAGACTTCTTAGATAGGATTTTCTAGTTGCTCTTCAGGGAATATCATATATAGCTCAAAACTGTCCTTGGCTTTGACATCAGCTTGCCAAACTCTCCTTTGCTCCAGACTTTTACTTTTAACTATGGTCAGACTCTAACACCATTTGAGGGCTCAGGAACAATGGTGCAGAGAGTGTCTCAAGTCTTTACATCTGTAAAAAGTACAAAAATGTGTAAAAGGAAGGTGTGTGTGTGTGTGTGTGTGTGTGTGTGTGTGAGAGAGAGAGAGAGAGAGAGAGAGAGAGAGAGAGAGAGAGAGAGAGCCTAAAGATAGAGAGTAAAAATCTATGTAACTCCTTATCTAGTATTATTTAGAAGTTTTAAAGGATTGTTTTAAAAACTGTGGATAAAATAAAACATAACTGAGCCTATTATGATAAATCACTTTGTACCAAATCACAGATACTTTGTTTGCAAACGAGGTGGATACTTTTTAAAATCCACAAACCTGATACAGTATTTACAAAAATTAAAATTCATTTCTAAACTGTCAATTAGATTATCATCCATTAGGGAGATGCTCAGAAAAATATTTAAAAACAAAAACAAGCAAAAGTCTGTTCATCCAATTACTTCTCACCGCTGAGCCGTATGATGCCGCCTTCCCAGGATTCCTGTTGCTCCAGCCTTAGGGCAGTTGATAACAGGAAGCAAATCAAAACTCCGCGTTGATTAATCGCCACCACTGCAATCAGCTTACATCATACTGGACGCTCAATCAAACTAGCATAATGTAATGAAGAAGCCCTAACAGCGACACAGCTGACTTCTCGGAGGGGCTGGCCTCTGGTCACAGCTGTCACTTGGCTTCTCTATGTGTGGCCAGCTGAGGGTAACGATCACAAGGTTATGAAGGTCACATAGATGTAGTATAAAATGACAGAAGAAGTAAGAATATGTCTCAGACCTTGGAATCGGTCTATTTGCAGCAGGACATTGGCTATGGTTGATGATTCAGTTTTTATCTTTGCAGGAAAAAATGATGCCAGGAGCATGGAAACATGTCAAAGATTTAAAGTTAGGTGTTGTTTTCTATAGAACATCTAGGTCTAGGATTTTAAAAAGAATCAACGAAATGGACCTTTAATGCTGATCAAACCATTGTGTCAGGAAGTTGGGTTGTTTGGATCACCAGTTCGTAGCCACATAGTTACTACAATGTATCATGGTACCTTGAATCATTCCAGACTCCACATATTTTTGTGGAGGAAACTTAATATCTTGTCCCAGACACAAGTGCCTCAGAAAGTGAGAAAGTTTTGATCTTAAGGTAGGAAGCCCCAGTATATTCTGGATGAGACACTAGATTAAGGATCATTTCTTACTCCTCCTTAAGCAGATGCCACAACAGGAATAATCATGAGGAGTTGAAGGAAAGGAGAAGCAAATATTCAGTGAGATGGGGTGGAGCCAGTGAAGGCAAAGGAGCCTTCACTGAGTCAGACCCCAATGTGACTCAGCCCAAGAAGGAAAGAGAAAGAGTGAAGGGTGGGTGGAAGTGTCCAAGACAGAACAAGGATGGTTCAGAAGGGCTGTCTGTGAGTTCTGGAGCCAAAGTTAACAGTGCAAAGGAGATTGTTCTCATACTACTACTTATGGCAGCTATGCTCTGTCATAGGATAGAGAAATGAGTACACAGACATGGGTTTCTGAAATCAGAAGCTTGGTCCCTCATTCATGGATGGTTCATATGTTGAAAGATTGGGAACATTCTTATGGCAGGAATAGGATGGAATCCAAGTCCTTTCATTGTCTTTGTAGGGTAAAACAAAATTAGCCAAGTTTACCTGTCACCTAGCTCACAATGTCTGAGAGGTTTAGATTATATTAAAACATTATGCATGACAGGGGATTTTTAGCTGAAAAAGTGGAGGCAGAAGAAAGTTCCCTGCCTGTCCATATTCACCTACTCGAGCAGTAAGTCAGTGCTAGAGATGAGCAGCAGCCGAACTGCTGTAGCCTGTGACCTGAGCACTGTGGCTAATGAGAGGATGTTTGACTCCACATAATGGATGGGACAGCATCTACAGAAACAACCATAGAAACAGCCCAGAGGGATGAATGCCAAAAGTTCCTATTTCTGTCCATTATGTCCATTCTCAGCTTTTGATTGTTTGTGTGTAAATCCTAAATCATATAAACTACAAATTCCTTTGAGTGTCCTTTAGAAAAGAAAGCAGAATTCTTTCAGTTTTCTAAAAGTCCAGTCCTAAACACTCAGGTGAAAACTAGTGGGTCAGACTCTAAAATGAAGTCAGTAGGGTTTTCTAATCATGAGTAATGGGGAGAGTTGGCAGAAGCAGGATAGCCAGGGACAGAGAGGAGAAAACCCGACCATTTATAAAGCAGGAGTTATAATAACAAAATGGCAGGAGGCCCTCATGGCTCAAGAAAAAGTCATGGATCTGAGAAACAATTTCATTTTCCAAAGATCCACTCAACTGGGCTTACCCCATCTATTTTGAAATAAACTTGGGAACATTAGAGTTAAACTCCGAAATAAAGATGTGACAATGAATTGCAATAATATTTTCCTCAACTATTCCTCAAAAATGAGATTTTTATTTCACTTTTTTACTATAGGCTCTTTTTTTTTTTGTATTTCAAACAAATGTGAGTTTGATGAATTATTTACTAAGGACTGGATAAACAAACTAGTACATGAGCACACAAAGCAGTTTTTATTTAAGTAAATTAGTTTTGATAAATGAGCTCTGCCTGGAAGATTTATCAATGCAAAATGGAATTGCCCTATACTTGCATAACCCTAAGCCTGTTTTTCATTTGAACCTTCTATTGCACACTGAGAAAAGGAAGGTGAAGTTGTGTTCTTTCCAATTAGACATTAGGGAAACTTTAGTTTTGTTTAAGCTAATATTATATGATATGAACAGAAAAGAATAAACACTGAAGACATAAAACTGCGTGTATTTATGTAAATGATATATGTATTATGAATAAGGAGAAAAATATTAGAACAACCCAATCTTAGTATTAAATAAAAATATTACATTTCATAAGCTTTCTTAATGGACCACTATCTAAATACAGCTAAGGACCAGGTATCATTTAAAATTTCAGGTGAACCTTGAACCAGTAGAAAATCATTAGCTAAGACGCACCCTAATCTATAGGAATGGTGGTGCACATGTGTGCTAGCACCCCAGAAGTGGAAGTAGCATTGAGGCTAGCCTGAGCTACATAGTAAGACCTAATTAATAGAAGAATAAAGAATAAAGAGATAGGGAGGAAGCAGGTAGGGGGTCGATGGAGGGAGGGAAGAAGGGAGAAGGGAGTCACTGAACAGACCTTCCAAAAACAACCTGGGGAAGATGAAAGTCCACAGGTTTATAAGCTATCTTAGTTAGGATTTCTCTTGCTGCAGCAAAGCACCATGATCAAAATCAAGTTGGGAGGAAGGAATTTGTTTGGTTTAAACTTCCAGATCATCATGGGAAGACATCAGAAACAGTACTCAAGTCAAGCTGGTCCAGGAGGCAGGAGCTGATGTAGAGGGATGGTGTTGACTGGCTTGTTCCATATTGCTTGCTCTGCCGGTTTTCTTACATAACCCAGAACAATCAGCCCTGGGGTGTCACTAATCACAATGGACTTGACCCTTCACCATCAATGACTAATGAAGAAAATGCTCTACAGGCTTGTCCAACCTTGTGAAGGCTTTTTATCAATCATGGTTTCCTCCTTTTGATGACTACAGTTTGCGTCAAGTTGACAGAAATCTACCTATAACCTAAGCTATACAAATCTTGCTTTATTTCCTCATAGGACTCTAACACAGAAAAACTTATTCTGTTAATCATGACAACTTAGATCTTCTGAGATTACAACTACATAGATTGTGGCAGAATTTCAGAACAGCTATAGAAGTAATAGGCATGTGCCTCTTAATATAGTATAGCAAGAAGCAGAGTCATTCATGAGAGTGAATATGAGGCTGGGTATAGAAAAGCTAGAGGTTGAGGGAGGCCAGCTAAAAGGAGAGGAGAAAGGAAGAGGACCAACTGAAACAAAGTCTGTATGACCATGTCCTCAAGAAGCATATTGCTTTTTTATGGTAACTCTAAAACCATTTGCAGTCACCAATTCATAATACACAAATTTTAAATGCATAAACTCATGTTCATTTACTAGAGCAAATATTGAAAATACTGTCTGTACCTGATCATATGATAGTTATGTCAATTATAGTGCTAATTAATACAATATTGTATTGTGTAAGCCTTAAACTTTATTTTTTATTTATCATTTAAAGGTACTAGCAACCAAACTCAGATCTTCACACGTAATAGGCAAATATCATGCCATTCAGTTATATTCCCAAACCTTTTTGTCTTTTGCCTTTTAGTATAGGGTCTCACCAGTTACACAAATGGCCTTGAATTTGTGATCTTCTTTTCTGAGGACCCTGAGTTGTTTGGGTTACAGACCTGAAACACCATTTTAGCTGCATGCCTCATTTTAGCCAAGGGAGAGAAGCTACCATTATAATAATAGTGACACGTATAACTTAAAGTATGTTTCCAAAAGCAGAGACAACCAGAAACCATGAGCTTCATAATGAAATGTTACATAACCAATTATATTGTATTTATTGCACAAAACCTATGTTAAGAATAAGTGAGTTTTTACCAGAAAACCAGATATGTATGCTACCTACATCTGCAGCTCAGTGAACACCGAGGAAGCCATTGAAAAAATGTAAGTTCCGTATAGAGAAGCTATGAATTACAGTCTTTTGGACTTGGCACAGTAACTAAAATGATAATGTCACAGCATTCGTTATTTCTTGAAGTCCCGTAGGCCTATATAATCTTGACTGGCCAATAGTAATTCATAGACTAAGAAGACTCACAGAACCCTACCTCTCCATGCTGAACCACTAGCTACTAATAGATTTGGGGAAGATGGGATATTCAGTCATCCTCTTTAATTTTGTGTCTTCAGAGAATGTCACCAGTCTCCAGTGGATTGTTCCAAGCCTATGGTCACATAGATTACCATAGTTTCAATAGAACAAAACAACAGAAAGTCCTAAGTATGAAAGATTCATATGGATATTAGGGATCATATACGTGGAAGGGAGTTTGTATGATAGGTATTTATAATAATCATAATGCATTTTATGATTGCATGACATTTTCAAAAATACACAGGAAAAATTATATAAAAGTAAAAAACAACATAACCTAGTGCCCTAGTTAGGGTTTATAGATTTGAAGAGACACTATGGCCAAGGCAACTCTTATAAAGGCCAATATTTAGTTGGGGCTGTCTTACAGTGTCAGAGGTTCAGTCCATTATCATCATGGTGAGAAGCATAGCATTATGCAGACAGACTTAGTGCTGGAGGAGCCAAGAGTTCTACATCTGGATCTGAACGTAGACAGGAGAAGACTTTTTTCGGCAGGCTTCCAGGGGATAAATCTTTTCTGTACTGGGTGGAGTTTGAATACAGGAGTCCTCAAACATAGTGACAAACTTCCTCCAACAAGGCCATGCCTACTCCAACAATGCCATACTTTCTGATAGTGCAACTTCCATGGGCCAAGTATATTTAAACCACCACACTTTTTTCTCAAACCCATTAATTTAATGTATAATAATTATATCATCATTGCTAGACATACAATTATGATATCAAAAATGAATAAAATTTAAATATGATCAATATTAATTAGTATAATTTAGATATTAATTAAATAAGAGTTGTGCTATAAGAAAATGGCTGTAAATTTGGAGAAGGCTTTGAGATTAATAATCAGCTTAAAGATAATACAGGGAAAGGCAACGCTTGTAGAATGGCAGTGTACATTTAGCAAAATTCACATTTTGCATCACCATGTATGCTGAAGGATATTGTATGAGTTAAATGAACCTAACTTCATTAAAATAATGATGACAGGCCTGGAGAGAAGTCTCAGTCTGTAAGTGTTTGCTGTCTATTTAGACCTCAGTTCTAACACTCACATAAGAAGCTGTCTCTGGCTATACATGTTCATAATCTAAATAGGTTATAGATTCTTGGAGCTCACTGGTCAGCCACCCACCCAAACAGTGAGACCCAGGTACATTGAGAGATCCATCTTGTCTAAAACATATACAGTTGAAGGTGACCGAAAATGATACCTTTGGCCTCTACATGCATGCACATGCATGGGTACCTTGATGTCCATGTACACCTACCACATAAACAAATACACACAGCACAGAGACAAGCAAAATCAATGATTAAAAACCTAGAGAATAAACATTTAATAGTCCCTAAAGACAGATTAACAATTAGATTATATGAACTGGATTTGCTTGACTCAAATAAATGAGAGTGAAAAAGAAGACAGAATCTAGCTTTCTACATATTTGACTCTATGGATATAATATTGAATATTGAGTGAAAGGGGGACAATGGAATAGAAGCAGGTAAATATGATGGGGCATAAGGACACGATAAAGGTAGAAATGGGGGGGAGCGTGTTCCAAAGACCTTTTGAAAGGGACATATAAATTCTACATAGGTCAATAACTTATTGTGTGTACACACACAAGCAAAATGTATTAAAATGGAGTTACTCTGTCATAAGGAAAAATACCTCTACTAGGCAGCAGAGGCTACCAAACAAAACAAACAAACACAAACAAAAAAGAAGCACCAGGAATGAGTTACTCTTTTGGAGTTGGCCAGTGAGATCCCACAGACTCAAATATTACAAGCTACAGCCAATGATATTTATTCCAAAACTTCATAGTAAGGGCCTATAGGTGAAGGCACCTCATACAGAAAAATAAAGAAAGCAAGCTAATATTCATCTAGATGCTTCATTCCTACTGGCTAAATTCATAGTACTGGAGTGTGGTTGCACACTATTATTCTGCTAAAAGGAAACAGCATTAAACTGACTTCTAATGACATCATTTTTTTAAATGATGCAAAGTTCTATGTGTAGAGAAATGGAGCTGGTTCTGAAAATAGTTGGTCCTTTCCAACTCTTATGTGAATATGATCAAAATATATTGTGTGAAATTAATAAATAACTAATAAAATGAAGCTGACAACCAGGTGTTAAATGGATCATTCATGTCATGGAGCACACTTAAAATAAAATGGAATTCATAAAAAATTTTTAACTAGGGAAGTGACACGATTAGATAGAATTTTGTGAAAGAAAATCTATATCTATAATGGAATACGTGAGGGGAGAGACAGAGTTCTTTATTGCTGGTGGTTGGTACAAGACTCACTAGACACTGCAAAGGGACTTATTTGAGACCAGGTAGAGTGGTAGCATAATCAGTAACTGAAAATGAGCCACAATGTCAGGACTGAGCAGAATAGACGAAAATAATAATTGCTAGGACTTGGATTCCCATATATAAATGTTGTCAACAATCATAGTTACATGGAAAAGAACTGGAAGAAAAATGCCATAGATATCATCTTTGCCTGAAAACATTTGAGGCATTTTCAACCCTTACAACAAAGCTTAGTAAAAAAAGACTCATATTTAGAAGAGGGATATGCATAAACGAGATAAACACATTGGACAAACATTTAAAAGCTAACGAGGATAAAAATGTGTTTTCAGATATGGGGTCCACTGCTTCCTAGGGTTGAAGTAAAGACCTTTGCACCCCAGGAATGCTTGGAATAAAAGTTCTGAGAAGTCACTGAGTATTCAACATGCTGGCAGCAGAGACAAACTCTATAATACGCAAATTGTGTCAAAATATAGAGGGTGATGGGAGGCCCAGGGACTGTCATGGTCAACTCAAAACAAACTTAATGTTGATTTGAGGTTCTCTGTCTCATAATGTTAAGTCCGAGTGTTGTTTTGTTGATATTGCTGGTGTATATTCTTCTGTCTGCTTTACAGGGTCTTTTATTATGGTTTCCAGGGTTGAATTTTTATGGAATTTCTAGGAGAACAAATGTATGTGTGTCTGTATTTATTTACATTTTTGTGCTTCTTCGTTGGGTTTTTCTTCTTTGTGGTGTGTGTCTGTCTGTCTGTCTGTCTGTCTATCTGCCTTCTGTGTGTACGTGTTATATTCCAATTTTTGGTTTTGTTGTTTATTAAACTTATTGTAGTTTATTTATTATTATTATTATTATTATTATTATTATTATTATTATTAGATGCCTTATTGTTTTCTAAGGAGAGAAAGAACGTGTATAGATCCAAATGGGAAGGGAGGTGGGTACCTGCCTCTACCTGCCCCGTACTGAGATCAAAGGTGTGTGCCACCACCACTGGTTGAAGGTTTCTATAAAATAATAAAGAATATTTCCTATTGTTTCCTTCACTGAAGGCAAATCTATTCTGCCTAAGAGCCACTGTGTCTCAAACAGACATAGTATCTTGGGAAATAATACCTAGCATATCTTTGGTTGTGATGTGTACCCAAGATAACATCATTGAATCATGGGAAATCTAAATGATATTAAGTATTTCACAACTATAACTAAGGTTCATGCATGGAATGCCACAGGGCCTCATTAACAGTAAAGTGAACTATAATTTTGCTGAGCTTCAAAAACAGTTTTGCACTATGAAGAGGAAGCCTTCCTTTAACACTTATCTAATATTGCCACTGGCATATTTACCAGAGTTGAAGCTCCAAGAGTCCAAAAATAAAAATTAACGTCAATATATCAGAAAAGGTTAATTGAACATCCTCCAGTCTTTTAAGGCTAAGAAAACAAAGATTTGCTATGTTATCAATCAAATGAAGAGGATTATTCATAAGACTGAAAATTACTGATAAACTAGAGATGATAGACATTCAATGATCCTTGCAATATATCCCACATTTCTTAAAAAGAACAAGTTCTCACACTATATTTCAGAGACAAGGGAATGTCTCCAGAGGAAGATAACTAGAAGATACACATTTTATATATAATACTTGCTTCTAAATTAAAAAAAAAGAAAGCACAGCATTGTACCTGTAATCCTAATACTCAGGAGGCCGAGGCAAAGAAATTAATTTTAGTTGTAGTGTTGTCTGTGCTACATAGTGAAGTTCAGGCCAACCTAAGCTACAGAGTAAAACCCTGTCTTAATTAAACAGGCAAAATAGACAATGCAAACCAGACATGTACACACCATTCTAATAAGCAACCGATTTTAAAACTCGAGGTTAAAAGCAATGAAAATGAAGTGATACATTAAAGTATGAATAAAACACACCAAAATGACTCTTGCCAACTCAAGCAGTGCAAACTTGGTACTGGCAGGCCTTGCCCTTCTCCATAGCTTCTTCTGTCCTGCTAAAAAAACATTAGATGGCATTTCCCAAGGTCTCTTCCATTATTTGGCCACTTTCTTCTTCTGAGATTGACTATCAAAGTATTGAAGTGGAACATTCAAAAGCCCCTTTTGGCTATCTTAATTAACATGCCCAATTAAAATTAGACACCTCATCCTAATATGGGGCTCCACGTTTACCTTTGAAAACTGCCATTTGTCTGTGGACCATGCCTGTATCCTCTCTATCCAGAGGCAGCCTCACCCTCAAGCATCCCACCACCATGACTCACCCTTGTTCTCTTCTCCATCTCCCTCATCCTCTATATCCTGTCTTTGTCTCCATTCCCTGCTCTCTGTTCCACTGGAGCAAATAAATCTCCTTTGTGCTGAGAACAGTCTTGGGGTTCTTGAGCTGATGCTGACTCATATACTCTAATTAGATACACAAATGATTCATTTTTTATTAACAAATGGGTAATTGAGAGTAACCATAACTAACATACAGGAGAAATGGAGGCTGATTAATCTCAAAAGACAAACACTGGAATTCACAGTTTTCATAAGGAAAGGATTAATTCAACATTTATAAATGACAAATAGAAATGTTTAGAAAAATCACTTATTAAAGATACAAACAGAAGCTATTATTGGCAAACAATCTTTCCAAACTAAGCGTAAATACAAAACAAAAACAAACAAACAAACAAAAATCAGCAACAAAAAACAATGTATAGAGACCCGGAGAGTTAGAGAGTGAGAGACCTTGGAACACTCAGCACGAAGTAGTATGTCTCCATCAAATCACTGCCTTCAGAGCTCAGAAAATATCACAGAGGAGGAGCAGAAAGAGTGTAAGAGCCTGAGGGGATTCAGGACACAAAAAAACATACCCTGCTAAATTCACATTAACAAATTGTGTATGAATCCACAGAGACTGTAGCAATAAGCACAGGCCAGTGCTGGTCTATACAGGTCTTCTGCACTTACATTATGGCTTCTAGTATAGTGTTTTTAAGGGATTCCTGAATATGCAAATGAGTGTGTCTCTGATTCTTGTGCTTTCACTTGGGCTCTTTTCCCTCTGTTGGTTTATCTTGTCCACACACACACACACACACACACACACACACACACACACACACATACAAATTAGTGAATGATCAGTTGACTGAGTGAAAACCTAGCCACTAGAGTAAAGGCTTACAACTGAATTGTTATTTATAGCTACTGGTAGAGGGGGGAAAGCAAATGAATGTTGTGTTAGTGGAATACATTTGACAAGTTTTCTGCCTCAAAAATCTTGCACAGTTTACAGAGAATAGAAACATTAGTGACAAAATAACAATATTTCTGTGTATTTTAAATGCCAAGGTAACCTATATTGATGAGCTTTTTCACTCAATCTTATCCATAATTATACTATATACTGTTTTTAAATTTTGTATCATATGTGAATCCACTTTTTCTGAGCATGCTGTATATGAATCCTAACCTGGAGTGGTTGATATGTGCAGTATACTGCCACAGGGTGTACTATTCACTATCTCTAATAGAGAGAACTCAGGTTCCAACAATGAAGCCAAAGTCCCTTAAGGGGATGTAGGCTCAGATTGTCTCCAACAATACTTAAAAGAAGTAATGTCATATTCCATGTACTGAGTGTAGACTAGACAAAAGGATACTTTTCAACTGTTTACATGATTCAATATATTGTTAATTTCAAAATCTTGTATTGTTGTATGAATGAACATTAATAAGTCATAATGCTCCATGCAAATATATTATATAATTATAATTAGCAACAGTAAGACATATAGCATCAAACAAAATCAAGCAAGTTTTACTTCAAGTATTCATGATTAATTTTCTCATTTGAAATATCTCGCGTGTGTGTGTATGAAAATCAGAGGACAACAATTGGGAGTGAGTTCTATCCTACTAGGAGACTGGGGGATTAAATCACATTATCAGGTAGGCATGGCAATTACATGTATGTCTTGAGTTATTTGACTGGACCAAGATGAATATATGTTTAAAGAAATCAGTTCTACTGTGTATTATCTCTTGTGAATAAGGCAGGGTTCTAGATTCATAGCAGATTTTCATTTTTTTAATAATGTGCTTGCTTAAAGTAAAGGAGAATCATTTGTCCATCAAAATATTGAATCGTCTCAGAAGTTGCTCAATTTCTTCTGTGTTTATTTCACACATAAAAGTAAAATCAAAAGTTAATCTAAATAATGATGGCAAACTTCCTGGTAGGGATTAGACATAGTAGTTGCATAAACCATAATGCCAATAGCTGCAAACACACTTTTGAATACCTTAGTGTGAAATCCCTACAGTAGGGATTAAGAGGAACATTATAGCAGAAAATGATTTTCCAAAGACTCTAGGTACCAATTTTCTAGAAACCAGGCAGGAGACGCAACATTGTCTCTAATAACCACCATTAAACAACTGTAGCATAATATTGCTAACAAAAGACATGCTGCAAGCAGAGAAAATTGCCTTTGGTAAAATTTATTCCACTAAATCACTGATCTGACTAACACTTCTTGCATGGAATATGGCAGGGACTAGAGCACAGTTTCTAGTAATTGTTGCCAAAGCTGATAAAGAAAGTGACTCTGTGAGATATAATTACTTCAGACTTCTTTGGAAAAGATCTCATTTCTTTGCTTTATAGCAAAATAGGGGTGACCTGAAGCTTTCATATGACCCTTGTGGCACTTACATGCCTTGGATTTTCCTTGATCTTATTTATTGCTAAAGGCTTTGCTGTTTTCTTTTACATTAATTTAGATCATTAAGCACAAGAATTTTTTAAAAATAAAGATACTACCTGGTTACTATAGGCTGAATGTTATCTTCCTGTGATGGTGAATATGGATTATCAACTTGACAGAATCTAGAAAGAAACTCTATGCATGTCTATGAGGGAGTTTCTAAATTAAGTGAGACTTAATGCCTCACTTTAAACACAATCATAGGCACACTTTCTATGGCCTGGTGTCCTAGAATACCTTTTAAAAATAAATAAAAGTGGGTTAATCATAGCAGTCCTTGCTTGCTGCTGCACTGTAATAGGATCAGGGACTTGAAGGATGCAGCCCCATCCCTTCTTTACCATGATCCACTGTGTCCAAAGACTTTGGTCAGAATGGTCCCCTTCTTCTTTAAGCTGCCTTTTAAAGGTAATACAGAGACAAAGTGTGGAGAATAGACTGAAGGAAAGGCCATACAGAGACTGGCTCACCTGGAGATTCATCCTATATACAGTCACCAAATGCAGACACTATTGTGGATGCCAAGAAGCACATGCTGACAGGAACCTGATATAGCTGTCTCATGAAAGGCTCTGCCAGAGCCTGACATATACAGAGGCAGATGCTCACAGCCAACTCTTGAATTGATCATGGGGTCCCCAATGGAGAAGTTAGAGAAATGACTGTAGGAGCTGAAGGGGTTTGCAACCCCATAGAAAGGAAAACAATATCAACCAACTGGAGCTCCCAGGCTCTAAACTATCAACCAAAGAGTATACATGGAGGGAACCATGGCCCCAGCAGTATATGTAGCAGAGGATGGCTTTGTCAGGCATCAAGGGGAGAAGAGGCCCTTTGTCCTGTGAAGGCTCAATGCCACAGTGTAGTGGAATGAGAGAGTGGGGAGGCAGGAGTGCCTGGCTGGGTGGGGGCACACCCACATAGAAGCAGGAGGAGGGGGGATGGGAGAGGGGGTTTCTAGGGGGAAATCAGGAAAGGAAATAACATTTGAAATGTAAATAAATAAAACATCCAATAAAAAATAAAGGTGTTCTTCTACAGCAGTAAGGAAAATAACTAGTATACCTTCCCACATAAAATAGCTGTTCACTTGGGCTCATCAGATCCACAGGATATTCATGCTGACTGAGTTTTTTTCAGCATCAACTAGAATGACCTCTATCCTGATACATTTGCCTCTTTATCACTTACAGAAAGTCATTTTCTCCCCAATGTCTAAAGTACTAAAATATATCAGTTTTCTTGTCAATAGACAAGAGCAATAGAGAAAACAGATCTCAGATGTTAACAGGTGATTGGAGAAAAATACACATGTGCTGAGAGGTTTGCAAAAATGAAGGTCAGTCCAGTATTCTTGTCTGCATATGACTGATACTAGAGTTGGCATGAATTGAAGGACAACCACCATGGACTGTGTGTAAGGGAATCCCATACCATAAGGATGCTTAGTGTGAAAAACCTGGCCCATGTTAACACTCAATTTTGATATACTAAGTACCCAACTAAAATTCTGTTAGAAACTAAGCCTACTGCTAGAAAATAAAGTTAAACTTTGTTACTCATCATTCTGTGATATTTTTTCAGGATCTCCTGAGTTCTTAGCATAACCCATACTTGAGGGAACTTGAACCCAAATGTCCTTGTAAGCTATTTTGGATATACCTCAGAATTCTATTTATTTTACAACAGCTTATTCCCCTTTGAATATTGTTCATGTGTCTTCCTTGAAAATCCATCTTCTTCACTCTGTGGTATTTTCTAGCTATGTTTTGATTACCTATCTTGCTCTTGTCTAGTTGTTACTTGTGATCATAAATGTGTTGCTGTTTTTTTTTTTTCTATTTAAATTGATGCATCTGTTCTTCTAGTCTCTTTCATCAAGCTGTCTTGGCAGTTATAGATTCCTTTAATCTGTTTTTATTGTGGAAATGCTTTATTTTTTCCTTTAATTTTTTAATTGATAGTTTTGCTGGGTATAATAGTCTGGGTAGACAGTGAGCTGCCATTGCATATGAGTATATGTTTCTATAACTAATGTGATCTCAATCTCTTAAATAACATTTTGGATTACTTGTTTTTTTTATAAATTTTGATTCTAAATTATCCTTTTAGTATATACCTTTCTAACTTAGTAATCTACTCTCTTCAAGCTCTACTTCTCTAGCTTTAGCTGGAGAATGTGTTTTCACTCATCATAAATGTGAGCATATGAGCAGCCAATGAAAAATGAATTTTAATCATTGTTCTTCAACAGAGCATTGTATTCCAAAAGTAGCATCAAATTCATGTGAAGAATGGTTATAGCCAGCATAAAAAATTTAGTGGATGATGAATTTAAGGCATTTTAAACATTAAACCATAAACATTACTCTAAGAAATATCATTGAAAAGCAGAGCTAAGAGGTGAAAGAGAGTCTAATTGCAGGCTAAACCAGTAGACCAAGCATGGGAGATTTAAATTCTTCCATTATCAATCTAGAAGTACATCATTGCCCGATTCATTAAAACTAATCAATTAACTACTACATCCTATCATATGCATCTTAGAAATACCTCTTGACTCTCACTCCCTCTCATCTCACTTTTATCCTTAGTCAATTCCCCCTTAATTCCTTCCCATGTTATTGCAATAGCCATCAGTTTCTAGTCCTTTCTTCATCCCTTCCTCATCCCTAGGACTAGTCACCAAACTGTCACCTGGTATGCCTCTATGACAAGATATGATTAAATTACCAATCTAACTACAAGACATTCAAGGGTTGGAAATACTTTTATTTTATTTAATCTGTGATGAATTCAGACTATTTATTTATTTATTTATTTATTTATTTTTGTCAAATAGGGAATAAAAGGGGTTTATTCTGGAAAAGTGTTTTAGAAGCATAGGGGTATTTCTATCCTAAAGATGACTTTGCAAAAACTGTGACTATGATCCTTTAAAGTTCCAGCCTTTTGGAACTAACTACAGTCACCTATTTTTTTATGAGCTTGATTTCTCTCTTAGCAAAACAAAACAATCCATTGAACACTGAGCCTAGTAATCTGCATTGGAGACATTCCAAATATAAGAGGGCTCTGCAAAATAATTTTATATTTCTCCTCTATGTTCCTTGATCTGCACTAGATATTTTGCTTATATTTCATAATGATGTCCACTCAAAATTTTCCCATGAAAAGGTGATATCTGCTTTCTGACACATAGAAGTGTAAATGTTTTTTCCTTCTTTCTAAAACGCAATGTTTACACTATATAAAATGTGTTTTAGGCACTAAATATGAATCACAAAGTTATATTCTATTTTATAATTCCATTTTTGAAAGTTTTGGTACATATCTGCAAGTGTTGGTGTGTTAAAATATTCAACACTTCTATCTTTGAAAGATGTTTTTAATATATAAAATAAATAAAATATATTTAAAAATTAAAAAATTTGAATATGACATGGTTTATTTCAGCTAAAAAGACTAGAATCTGACGTGAAAATGTTGATCAAAACAAAGAAAGATGGAATTTTTACAAAGTAAAGAGAAGAATTGCGCATCTGGAGTGATTTCTAGAGGTAAGGCTGGAAAGGAGATCAAACCCAGTGAGTGAATGTTCAAATTAGAGATGAATTATCTGTGAGCCACATAAGTTTTCATAAACGATCTAGCATAAAGGAGGATAAAATATAGACATCAAGCTGTAAGGTGTTACCTGGAGAAAGAGCTACATTTAAATATTCTGGTTTGTAACCTTAGTGTAATGGCATGTGCCTGAACTCCCAGGAAGTAGAAGAGCAAGTAGGAAAATCAGAAGTTCAAGACCTGCTTTGACAAGCTTGGAGTCTACAGTGAGTTCAATTCTAGCCTAGGCTATATTACACTTATTCTAGAACAGATGTAGGAGTTCAGGCAGCATGCTGCCCTCACTTGCCCTTACATTTCTGTATTCACACCTGAATTAGCATTTTTTGCTGCTATGACTCTCAACTTCCACTCAGAGAACTTTACTAGTTGATGGTCTGCTTCTGCATTTTTGAGGTGTGCAATTAGTCTACTATGAGTTTAAATCTCAATTTCAGTAACTTGTTTATTCATAAGATAACTTTAATCAAGTTACTATACCTCCTTGAGAAGTACTTTCTGGTTTTCTTTTTAAAAAGATATATTTATTTTTAATCTGTAGGACGGCTTTGCCTACATGTGTATATGTTTACTATGTGAATGTCTGCTGCTCAGAAGAAGTCAGAAGGAGGTTTCTCATCCCATAGAACTGGAGTTAAAAATGAGTAGCTCTATGGGTACTAAAAACTGAAACTGGGTCCTCTATAAGAGCAGCCAGTGCTCTTAACTACTGGACCATCTCTCCAGCCCAGAGAAATACTTTATTCTTACATAAATACCCATTGCTATTAGCATTCTACTTATAGATTTACTTTTAAAACTAAGGTTAATATATGTAAAATACATGTTCAGCTATGCTATCTCTAGTGAAAGGGGGACAACTTTTGAAATGTAAATAAATAAATTAATAACAAAAAATCAGGTCTCTAAGGTAGGTCCATGCTAATCATCATTATCATCACCATCATCGTCATCATCATCACCATTGTCATCATCAGCACCATCATGTATGCCACTGACATTAACACCCTTTAGATTGACTATTTGGAAATAAACATTATAAGTATTTAAATTTTGATATGTTTTTACTCCAAATTTCAGCATGTACTTGTTTCTTCTTTTTTCTTTCTATAATATTTCTAAAATTTTGAATAGAAATTGTTGAAAATGTTTCAGGAATAATGTACTTTAGTAGATAAATATTATTTAGGTTCTTCTTTGATAGTTACATAGACGTATATGGTGCATGCTGGTTACTGCAAACCCCTCCTGCAATACATACCTTTTTGTTTTATTTTGTGACCTACTGAGTTTTACTAGGGCCATCTTTGTGACTATGGGTTTATAACTATCCAGTGGGACCTGGTAGGTATATAAATGTGTTGATGTATGACAAAATGACTATCTTTCCCCTAGTCAGTGAGTCAGTGGTTCAGAAAGGAGGAAGAGGGCATCATAAACGTCATCCAGATTCAGGATTGATCACCAACAGGCCTGGCCTTATACAAGCTTATTGTTGTAGGGTACATCTGTCATGGGTGTGACTGCTAAGTGCTAATATTCTCTGGTCCTACAAGCTCTATCAACTTTCTATGGTTTCTATATTCATGAAGCTTTTTTTTTTTCTTACTTTGACATTAGAGAATCATATGAGTGTCCCAGAGGAGAAGATATTTTAACTTTTTAAGAATAAATCTTTTCAAAGTTTGTAAGAACTTACATGGAACCCTATTTTCTACAGAAAACTTCCTCAGACATCTTTGTTGGTTCACATTTCTTGTGTCTCACTTACATAAGCAACCTGTATTGCATGTGTTGACAGGAATGCACAATACTCAGCAGGGCAGAGCCAAGTACTCCCAAACCCACTGGGACTCCTGGGCATATATAATGCCCCTGTTCCAGTCTACTGTGACTGTTTTATCATGAATTTTAGGTAGAGATGAAATACATTATTTCATATATGTGCTGTAAGAGTCCTCCATGTCTCCGGTCAAATCTATCAGAATACTACCACAGTCTGCTGCTCCCCCCATTTTCATTTGAGAATTTTCAACAGAGGGGAGGTGACAGACTTTCCAGGAGAAGCTGGAATAATCGTTAGAAACATCATGATAAACTTACACTGCCATAAAATGTCTGTCATGGTACAGCACTGAACAGTGAGAAAACAACCTGGGGAACTGAGTCATTAACATGGAATGGCAAAGAAAAGCAGTCATTCTTTTTTTTTCCAAAAGTGATACTGAAATTAAATTTTTTAAAACTGCATATTAGAAGATTAGCAAAAAAAAAAAAAAAAATGGAGAAAGAGTACAGTAGATCTTGATAAACCAATGTGTCACAGGACCTGAACTGTCATTTAATTTATTCCATCTGATACAGCTGAGTTAATGAACAGGTATCAAAGTAGATATATTTCCATTTGAAAGAAGCCTTTTAATTCCAAAATCAAATTTTCTTTGGTGAAAGACAAATAGAGGAATGAGCATTTCTGTATGAGAAACACAGCCCAGCACAGAATATCTCAAATAATTTAAGCTGTGATTAAATGTTACTTTTAGAGGGTGTCTTTGGTGCTATACAATGATACCTGATATAACTTTAGAGAAAACAGAGCAGAAAACCTTCCCCTCATTTCTATCTTCAAGCCTTAGAAGTTACCACCACCATTGTGCTATTCTTGAAAACCCTATTTAGCATCAGGGAAATGCAAATCAAAACAACCTGAGATTCCACCTCACACCAGTCAGAATGGCTATTATAAAAAACTCAGGTGACAGCAGATGCTGGCAAGGATGTGGAGAAAGAGTAACACTTCTCCTCCGTTGTTGGTTGGATTGGAAGCTGGTACAACCACTCTGGAAATCAGTCTGGCAGTTCCTCAGAAAACTAGGCATAGTATTACCTAAGGACCCAGCTATACCACTCCTGGGCATATAACCAAAAGATGCTCCAACATATAACAAGGATACATACTCCACTATCTTCATAGCAGCCTTATTTATAATAGCCAGAAACTGGAAAGAACCCAGATGTCCTTCAATAGAGGAATGGGTACAGAAAATGTGGTACATTTACACAATGGAGTACACTCAGCTATTAAAAACAATGACTTCATGAAATTCTTAGGCAAATGGATAGAACTAGAAAATATCATCTTGAGTGTGGTAACCCAGTCACAAAAAGAACACACATGGTATTTACTCACTAATAAGTGAATATTAGACCAAAAGCTCAGAATACCCAAGATACAATTCACAGACCACATGAAGCTTAAGAAGAAGGAAGACCAAAGTGTGGATGCTTCGGTCCTTCTTAGAAATAGGAACAAACTACTCACGGGAGGAAATACAAAGTGTGGAGTAGAGACTGAAGGAAAGGCCATCCAAAGACTGCCCCACTTGGGGATCCATCTACTGACAGGAGCCTAATATGGCTGTCTTCTGAGAAACTCTATCAAAGCTTGACAAATATAGAGGTGGCTGCTCAGAGCCAACCATTGACCTAAGCACAGGGTCTGCAATAGAGGAGTTAGAGAAAAGACTGAAGAAGCTGAAGAGGTTTGCAACCCCATAGGTAGAAAAACAATACCAACCAGCCAGAACCCTCAGAGCTCCCAGGGACTAAACTACCAACCAAAGAGTACACATGGAGCGACCCATGGCTCCACCTGCATATGTAGCAGAGGATGAATGGGAGAAGAGACTCTTGGTCCTGTGAAGGCTTGATGACCCAGTGTTGTGAAATGCCAGTGTGGTGAGGAAGGAGTGGGTGGGTGGGTGGGTAAGCACTCTCATAGAAACAGGGTGAGGGGGAATGGGATAGGGTGTTTCAGAGGGGGTCCAGGAAAGCAGATAACATTTAAAATGTAAATAAAGAAAATATCCAATAAAAAAGAAAGAAAGAAAGAAAAAACCCTGTAAATAAATTATAACACTAACTCAATTCACAGAGATGGTGGAAACTGCACCTGATACATGCGCACAGGAGGGAAGGAAGGTAATTTCCTACTACCTTGCAAATCACTGGTATAAGCAAATCGCTGGGAGAAAGTCAGCATTTTTTTGTGTGTATTATGAGCTAGACTTTGAGCTAAGCTCTACCCCTTACACCCTCATGATCTCTCAAACTTTACTGCTATGGTTCAAATGCCACACAAATGATCAGAATGGCTTCTTTATTGGTTGCTCAAAGACCTTTGAGCATGAAGCTGAGGACGTGTCCAGTCTCATGTAGCTCTATATTTCAAAGCTAGTTCCAATCCACCCACCTGATGACCAAGGCTCAGAATTAAGCGCTTTCTTACTCCGTTCATCGCAGCTGGTTACTTCCCGTTTTTCATCACTTGTGATTCTGACAATGGACTATGTCGAGCATGATTTATCTCTGTATCTCCATGCCTCAAGAATGACCTTTTTCTTTGTTAGAGGGGAAAAAAATAACCATCGTCTGAGAAAACGTGGGTCTCCTTGATCCTCTCTAACAAGTCACATCTTATTTCTATTATTGAGGGTTTTTTTTCCTACTTAAATTCCTTATTGTCCCTGTTCACGAATGATAGCCCCATTTTCAGAATCTGCGACGCTACTCTGTTTCAATTTTTTTCCCTTTCATCTGACTTATTCATTTTCATGTCCCTTGTAACTTGTAACAAAAGAAACCCCTGGCTTTTGCTAGAGGTGACTCTCTCTGAGAGAGAGATTCATTTCACTTCTTTGGAACTCAGCTCTGTGAATATCATATTTATACATTGCTAAGGTTTATCAAATATATCTGCCTGTGGTCTTCAAAGGACTCCCTGCTTTTCCTTTGGTGACTGGATAGTTCCAAGCAGAATGAAGTAAGAAGTGTAGAAGAAAAGTAAGTCATTCTGCTTACATCACAGAATATGCACTCCTAAGAAAAGGTATGGTTAGACACTTTAATTATATAAAAGTACAATGGGTTGGTACTGGGGGAGGCAATAGGAAAAAAAAAAGTAGAGGTAAACAGTATATTAGATTTTTTTTTAATTTTGGCAAAATTTAGATGAGCAGTTAAAAACAAATAAAATAAAGCAAACAAACAGCAAGAACAAAAAGTATTTGCCTCATGCCAAGTGTCTCCAGTGCTCTGCTAAGGATTCAGTCACTTGGCTCCTGTTCATGTGCCCCTGGTACAGGAACTCAAGAAGAGAATCACTAACTTTATCGTCGAAACAAACTCTTCAACATCCCCAAAATCCTGTACCTTGCCAAGGTGGCCACCTGAATGTGGAGGTGAAGTTGGTGAGCATCAAAACATAGTTGGCTAAATTTAGACTTGTTTTGTACTGGTTGGAGGTTGTCGAGCAGGACCTGAGCCAGTGCTTCAGTGGGAGCAATCTCACAAGTCCTTCTACCTCTTCATTCTACACAACTAAGTACCTCCAGAGAGTCTACTCCATATCACATGCCAATGAGAAATCAAGTCTCTTTCTTCTGTCCTTCTGCAGTTCCCATGGCTGTGGTTTACATCTTCTGTATGTTTTTATCATTGTTGTTTGGTTGGTTGGTTTTGTTTGTTTGTTTTGGGTTTTTTTGGTGTTTGTGTATGTGTGTGTGTGTATGTCAAAGTCAGAGAAAGAGACATACTGACACATAGGTACACAGAGATAGGGAGATCTACTTTAGGGAATGCCTCACTCAAGGAAGCAGACCACTAGATATGCCATGACTTGAAATGTATATAAAGAAAATATCTAATAAAAAATGACTTTCCATTCAAAGACACAGACGCTATAACTACTAATGTTCCAGGTGATAATTTTGAGTTAATTTGTATTAAATAAAAACAGCTTTCTTTCTTTTTAATAGGAACTCTATTTTTTTCTGCCAAAACTGAATTAAGGATTCCATTCATGCATACACACATGCTCTCTTTACTAGAAAAATCACAAAAGCCCAGTCAGTTTTGCAAATGGCTTTTCTCTCTTACACTCAAGTCTTCACTGAAACAAACTAACTGGAAAGCTTTGCCTCGTAGTTTCTCCAACATCAAACTAAAAGGAAAATAATCAAAACACTGACATTCCTTCTCTGCTTCACTGAGCTCTTCATAAGAGAATGGCGTGTGTGGCCAAACCTGGTGATGTTAATGTTGTTTACATGAAATGAGTGGCCTTTGTAGAACTTTTCAGATGGTCTGAATGGCACCCTGGTCTACAGCAGTGTGAGGCTTTCTGGAGGTGAGTTCATGTTGAGACTCTAAGCATACTCCATCATGAGGTATGCTTCTTCTTTCATCCTACTGAACAGTTATGCTGTTGTAACTGCATTAACTTTTAGGATTGTAGGGGCCCAACACCAGGTCGAGCTGTTCCTGTAATGAGAGCTGTCCCTGTAACACTCCAAGGTAAGGAGCAGCCACTTTCAAACCTGGAAGCTGATAAATAGCAAGATGGACAACATCTACTTAGCAGAAGAGAAAGCAAGTAAACTTCTATGACTAGAACCCTTCCAGCTCCTAGGGCTAGCTCTGTGTCATCTGTGGCTGATTCTATGAATCTGTGGCTGGCTCTGTGAATCTGAGACCTGATGTCTATTCTCACTATGGTTTGAAGAAGGCTCCAATTGTGAACTCAACGAACTACCCTCATTGAGGAGGAAAGAAATGCTTGCCAAGCTAAACTGAAGTATTCACAACTGTTACACACATAAATTATATTTATTTTTGTCCCCCAGTGCCACACAAACTCCAGTAAAAACTGTGTGGCATGCCCAAAAGCTTGGCCATAGTCTCAAGGCATGAAGTTTCACAGAAACTTGTCTCCTGGAAAGTTTCTGGCACCCCATAAACAGATGCATTTCAGATTTGTCCTTGCAATAATTAGTGAATGGTTCTGTGTGCTTTCTTTCAGTATTGTTTTATTATAGGTAACTCCACGGAATAATTTGACAAATACGTAAATTAGGTTAAACTTTTTGCTTCATGGCCTTCACCAATGTCCTAGGCAGTCCTTGAGCCAACTCTGGACTTGGAATTCAGTAAGAATGTTACCTATTCAGACGAATTGCCTACCAGTATTGAAAGAGAGATGGTGTAGGAAATCAGGCATTACTATCTACTACAAAGAGTTAGAAATTTCAGGGCAAGCTTAGCAAAGTAAGTTTAAAATTCTTTTTTTTTTTTTGATCCAAATTTTATTTTTAAAACAAATACAAAACACCAAAGGCTTAGCTAATGACTTGCTAACATTGATTAGGGAAGGGTATAGAATTATGGATGCTGCTTATTTCTTCTGAAGGTTTTTAATTTTTTGTTCACTTTTTATAATTATTATTTTATTAGTTATTTTCTTCATTTACATTTCAAATGCTATACTAAAAGTCCCCCATACCCTCCGCCCCCCACTCCGCTACCCACGTACTCCCACTTCTTGGCCCTGGCGTTCCCCTGTACTGAGGCATATAAAGTTTGCAAGACGAATGGGCCTGTCTTTCCATTGATGGTCAACTAGGCCATCTTCTGAAACATATGCAGTTAGAGACACGAGCTCAGGGGGGTACTGGTTAGTTCATATTGTTGTTGCACCTATAGGGTTGCAGATCCCTTTAGCTCCTTGGGTACTATCTCTAGCTCCTCCATTGGGGGCCCTGTGATCCATCCAATAGCTGACTGTGAGCCTCCACTTCTGTGTTTTCTAGGCCCCAGCATAGCCTCACAAAAGACAGCTATATCAGAGTCCTTTCAGCAAAATCTTACTAGTGTATGCAATGGTGTCAGCATTTGGAGGCTGATTATGGGATGGATCCCCAGGTATGGCAGTCTCTACATGGTCCATCCTTTTGTCTCAGCTCCAACTTTGTCTCTGTAACTCCTTCAATGAGTGTTTTTTTTTCACAATTCTAAGAAGGGGAAGAGTGTCCACACTTTGGTCTTCGTTCTTCTTGAGTTTCATGTGTTTCGTAAATTGTATCTTATATCTTGGGTATTCTAAGTTTCTGGGCTAATATCTACTTATAAATGAGTACATATCATAAGAGTTCTTTTGTGATTGGGTTACCTCATTCAGGATGATGCCCTCCAGGTCCATCTATTTGCCAAGGAATTTCATAAATTCTTTTTAATAGCTGAGTAGTACTCCATTGTGTAAATGTACCACATTTTCTGCATCCATTCCTCTGTTGAGGGGCATCTGGGTTCTTTCCACCTTCTGGCTATTATAAATAAGGCTGGTATGAACATAGTGGAGCATGTGTCCCACTTAGCGGTTGGAACATCTTCTGGATATATGACCAGGAGAGGTATTGTGGGATGCTCCAGTAGTACTATGTCCAATTTTCTGAGGAACCACCAGACTGATTTCCAGAGTGGTTGTACAAGCTTGCAATCCCACCAACAATGGAGGAGTGTTCCTCATTTTCTACATCCTCTCCAGCATCTGCTGTCACCTGAATTTTTGATCTTAGCCATTCTGACTGGTGTGAGGTTGAATCTCAGGGTTGTTTTGATTTGCATTTCTCTGATGATTAAGGATGCTGAACATTTTTTCAGGTGCTTCTCAGCCATTCGTTATTCCTCAGGTGAGAATTCTTTGTTTAGCACTGAGCCCCATTTTTTAATGGGGTTATTTGATTTTTTGGAGTCCACCTTCTTGAGTTCTTTATATATATTGGATAATAGTCCCCTATCTGATTTAGGATAGGTAAAAATCCTTTCCCAATCTGTTGGTGGCCTTTTTGTCTTATTGACAGTGTCTTTTGCCTTACAGAAGCTTTGCAATTTTATGAGATCCCATTTATCTATTCTCAATCTTAAAGCACAAGCCATTACTGTTATATTCAGAAAAATTTCCCCTGTGCCCATATCTTTGAGTCTTTTCCCAAATTTCTCCTCTATAAGTTTCACTGTCTCTGGTTTTATGTGGAGTTCCTTGATCCACTTAGATTTGCCCTTAGTACAAGGAGATAGGAATGGATCAATTTGCATTCTTCTACATGATAACCACCAGTTGTGCCAGAACCATTTGTTGAAAATGCTGTCTTTTTTCCACTGGATGGTTTTAGCTCCCTTGTCAAAGATCAAGTGACCATAGGGGTGTGGGTTCATTTCTGGGTCTTCAATTCTATTCCATTGGTCTACTTGTCTGTGGCTATACCAGTACCATGCAGTTTTTATCACAATTGCTCTGTAGTACAGTTTTAGGTCAGGCATGGAGATTCCACCAGAGGTTCTTTTGTCCTTGAGAAGAGTTTTTGCTATCCTAGGTTTTTTGTTATTCCAGATGAATTTGCCCTTTCTAATTTGTTGAAGAATTGAGTTGGAATTTTGATGGGGATTGCATTGAATCGGTAGATTGCTTTTGGCAAGATAGCCATTTTTACAATGTTGATCCTGCCAATCCATGAGCATGGGAGATCTTTCCATCTTCTGAGATCTTCTTTGATTTATTTCTTCAGAGACTTGAAGTTCTTATCATACAGATCTTTCACTTTCTTAATTAGAGTCACACAAAGGTATTTTATATTATTTGTGACTATTGAGAAGTGTGTTGCTTCTCTAATTTCTTTCTCAGCCTGTTTATCCGTTGTGTAGAGAAAGGCCATTGATTTGTTTGAGTTAATTTTATATCCAGCTACGTCACTGAAGCTGTTTATCGGGTTTAGGAGTTCTCTGGTGGAATATTTAGGGTCACTTATATATACTATCATATCATCTGCAAAAAGTGATATTTTGACTTCTTCCTTTCCAATTTGTATCCCCTTGATCTCCTTTCGTTGTCAAATTATTCTGGCTAGGACTTCAAGTACAATGTTGAATAGGTAGGGAGAAAGTGGGCAGCCTTCTCTAGTCCCTGATTTTAGTGGGATTGCTTCCAGCTTCTCACCAGTTACTTTGATGTTGGCTACTGGTTTGCTGTAGTTTGCTTTTATCATATTTAGGTATGGGCCTAGAATCCTGATCTTACAAGACTTTTTTCATGAATGGGTTTTGGATTTTTTTGAAATATTTTCTCCACATCTAACGAGATCACCATGTGGTTTTTGTCTTTGAGTTTGTTCATATAATGGAGTACGTTGATGGATTTCTGTATATTAAACCATCCCTGCATCCCTGGAATGAAACCTACTTGGTCAGGATGGATGATTTTTTTGATGTGTTCTTGGATTCGGTTAGTGAGAATTTTATTGAGTATTTTTTGCATCTATATTCATAAGGGAAATTGTTCTGAATTTCTCTATCTTTGTTGGGTCTTTTGTGGTTTAGATATCAGAAAAATTGTGGCTTCATAGAATGAATTGAGTAGAGTACCTTCTGCTTCAATTTTGTGGAATAGTTCGTGAAGAACTGGATCTTCTTTGAAGGTCTGATAGAACTCTGCACTAAACCCATGTGATCCTGGACTTTTTTTGGTTGGGAGACTATTAATGACTGCTTCTATTTCTTTGGGGGATATAGGAATGTTTAGATCATTAACCTGATCCTGATTTAACTTTGTTACCTGATATCTGTCTAGAAATTTTTCCATTTCATCCAGGTTTTCCAGTTTTGTTGAGTATAGCCTTTAGTAGAAGGATCTGATGGTGTTTCAGATTTCTTCGGGATCTGTTGTTATATCTCCCTTTTTATTTCTGATTTTGTTAATTAGAATGCTGTCCCTGTGCCCTCTAGTGAGTCTGGCTAAGGGTTTATCTATCTTGTTGATTTTCTCAAAGAACCAGCTCCTCATTTGGTTGATTCTTTGAATAGATCTTCATGTTTCCACTTTGTTGATTCCCCCCATGAGTTTGATTATTTCCTGATGTCTACTCCTCTTGGGTAAATTTGCTTCCTTTTGTTATAGAGCTTTTAGGTGTGTTGTCAAGCTGCTAGTGTGTGCTCTCTCTAGTTTCTTTTTGGAGGCACTCAGAGCTATGAGTTTTCCTCTTAGAAATGCTTTCGTTGAGTCCCATAAGTTTGGGTATGTTGTCTCTTCATTTTCATTAAACTCTAAAAAGTCTTTAATTTCTTTCTTTATTCCTTCCTTGACCAAGGTTTTGCTAAGGAGAGTGTTGCTCAGTTTCCATGTGAATGCTGGCTTTCTATTATTTATGTTGTTATTGAAGATCAGCCTTAGTCCATGCTGATCTGATAGGATGCATGGGACAATTTCAATATTTTTGTATCTGTTGAGGCCTGTTTTGTGACCAATTATATGGTCAGTTTTGGAGAAGGTACCATGAGGTCCTGAGAAGAAGGTATATCCTTTTGTTTTAGGATAAAATATTCTGTAGATATCTGTTAAATCCATTTGTTTCATAACTTCTGTCAGTTTCACTGTGTCCCTGTTTAGTTTCTGTTTCCATGATCTGTCCATTGATGAAAGTGATATGTTGAAGCCTCCCACTATTATTGTGTGAGGTGCAATGTGTGCTTTGAGCTTTACTAAAGTTTCTTTAATGAATGTGATTACCCTTGCATTTGGGGCATAGATATTCAGAATTGAGAGTTCCTCTTGGAACATTGTACCTTGGATGAGTATGAAGTGCCCCTCCTTGTCTTTTTTGATAACTTTGGGTTGGAAGTCGAATTTATTCCATATTAGAATGGCTACTCCAGCTTGTTTCTTCAGACCATTTGCTTGGAAAATTGCTTTCCAGCCTTTCACTCTGAGGTAGTGTCTGTTTTTTTTTTTTTTTTTTTTTTTTTGAGATGGGTTTCCTGTAAGCAGCAAAATGTTGGGTCCTGTTTGTGTAGCCAGTCTGTTAGTCTATGTCTTTTTATTGGGGAATTGAGTCCATTGATATTAAGAGATATTAAGGAAAAGTAATTGTTGCTTCCTATTATTTTGTTGTTAGAGTTGGCCTTCTGTTCTTGTGGCTGTCTTCTTTTAGGTTTATTGAAGGATTACTTTCTTGCTTTTTCTAGGACGTTTTTTCCGTCCTTGTATTGGTATTTTTCTGTTATTATCCTTTGAAGGGCTGGATTCGTGGAAAGATAATGTGTGAATTTGGGTTTGTCATGGAATACTTTGGTTTCTCCATCTACAGTAATTGAAAGTTTGACTGGGTATAGTAGTCTGGGCTGGCATTTGTGGTCTCTTAGTGTCTGTATAACATCTGTCCAGGATCTTCTGGCTTTCATAGTCTCTGGTGAAAAATCTGGTGTAATTCTGATAGGCCAGCCTTTATATGTTACTTGACCTTTTTCCCTTACTGCTTTTAATATTCTATCTTTATTTAGTGCATTGGTTGTTCTGGTTAGTATGTGTCGGGAGGAATTTCTTTTCTGGTCCAGTCTATTTGGAGTGCTGTAGGCTTCTTGTATGTTCATGGGCATCTCTTTCTTTGGGAAGTTTTCTTCTATAATTTTCTTCTATAATTTTGTTGAAGATATTTGCTGGCCCTTTAAGTTGAAATTTTTCATTCTCATCTACTCCTATTAGCCATAGGTTTGGCCTTATTGTGTCCTGGATTTCCTGGATGTTTTGAGTTAGGATCTTTTTGCATTTTGCATTTTCTTTGATTATTGTGCTGACGTTCTCTATGGAATATTCTGCACCTGAGATTTTCTCTTCCATCTCTTGTATTCTGTTGTTGATGCTGGCATCTATGTTTCCAGATTTCTTTCCTAGGATTTCTATCTCCAGCATTGCCTCACTTTGGGTTTTCTTTATTGTGTCTACATCCCTTTTTCAGGTCTAGTATGGTTTTGTTCATTTCCATCACCTGTTTGGATGTGTTTTCCTGTTTTTCTTTAAGGAATTCTACCTGCTTGGTTGTGTTTTCTTGTTTTGCTTTAAGGACTTGTAACTCTCTAGCAGTGTTCTCCTGTACTTCTTTAAGTGATTTATTAAAGTCCTTCTTGATGTCCTCTACCATCATCATGAGATGTGCTTTTAAATCAGGGTATAGCTTTTCAGGTGTGTTGGGGTACCCAGGACTGGCTGAGGTGGGAGTGCTGGGTTCTGATGATGGTGAGTGGTCTTGGTTTCTGTCAGCAAGATTCTTATGTTTGCCTTTAGCCATTTGGTAATCTCTGGCGTTAGTTGTTATAGCTGTCTGTGGTTAGAACTTGTCCCTCTCACGATTCTGTTAGCCTCTATCAGCAGATCTGGGAGACTAGATCTCTCCTAAGTTTCAGTGGTTAAAAGTACTGTCTGCAGGCAAGCTCTCCTCTTCCAGGGAAGGTGCACAGATATCTGGCATTCAGACCTGTCTCCTGGCAGAAGATGAAGGCCTGAAACAGGGCCTGTTCCAGAAGCTGTTAGCTTCTGTAGTCCACACTCTCACTTGCACAGACTAGTCTCAGAGGGATCAGGGAACCAAGATGGCTCCCACAGGTGTCTGGCAAACCCTCCCGGGTGGGGGCAGACACCTCTCCTCTGGCAGGGAAGGTGTCCAGATGTCTGCAGCCTGATACAGGGTCTGACTCAGAAGCTCTGTGGCTTCCACCTGTCCCAGAAGCAGCTAGCTTCTGTAGTCCACACTCTCACCTGCACAGACTAGTCTTGGCGGGATCTGGGAACCAAGGTGGCTCCCCCAGGTGCTCTTGCAAAGCCCTCCTGGGTGGGGGCAGACACCTCTCCTCTGGCAGGGAAGGTGCTCGGATATCTGGAGCCAGAAACGGGGTCTGCCTCAAAAGCTCTGTGGCTTCTGCCTGTCCCAGAAGCTGTTAGCTTCTGTAGTCCACACTTTCACCTGTGCAGACTAGTCTTGATGGGATCCGAGAACCTAGAATTCTTATTATAGTTATGTATGGCAGACTACATTACTTAATAGAAGAAAGTCCCCCACAAAATCACTTAGCATAACAGCCAAGTCACTCCCATATACAGGAATTTACAATGGTTTAGGAAGAAGATCGGGCTGTGGTTTAAGGAGAAACTAGAGTATTGCATTATTCATGAAAAGGCTAGCAAGAACAGAACACCCTAGTACATACTTTCTTAGCCCAGAAGAATAGCATAGTTAGCTATTTACTAAGAGCTGGCTGGTGGTGCGCTAAACAATAAATCATAATTAGAACTATGGCTTGGGGGTGAAAGCCCTTGCCCCAGGAGCAGACCGACCTCACACCTGGCTTCTAAGAATATAGCTGACCTTAGATAGGGCTGACTTTGTCTCAGTTGTTACATTGCCTAGTTCCTGTCAGTCTTTATGTATGCATTCTTCTGTTTTGTGCAAAGAGTTATTAAGAATCAGGTAACCTCAATGTACCTTGGCTGAAGTGGCACCTAACTCCTTATTTTCTTCTGTAATATAAGTCTGATGCTCACTTTGAGAAATTACATTCAGATACAGCACTCTCTGTTAAAGGGTCTGTCATTTTTTTCATCGACTTGTTGCCCACCTGAGTACTGAGACCCTGATCCTCCCTTGAGTTGAGAAGCCAACTGAGTCCAGTCCAGGGCACCCCAAATCTTAGACTTTTGAATATTTTTACTTAAATTCGTTATTACCTTTGATTATTTTCTTTATACATTTTGATGTTGGAAAAGGGGGTGGGTAATATTCTTATGGTTCTCCTTTTATGTAAAAAGTGTAATAATTAACTTCTTAGAAAACAGACCTGTCCTTCCAAGTCTTGCTAATTTTACTAAAGAATGCAAGGAGTATTTTTACTGAGATGCACTTCAATTCCTTTATTTGTAGAGAAATTGTTTCAACAATTTAAGTCATTTTGTAATTTATAACAAGCTCTAGAATTCCTGTTATGTTTTTTCTACATCTTTGATAAAAATGACAGTCTTGATAAAAACAAATCAGTTAATTCCAATATAAAATAACAATAGTAAGATTGAGACAAACTGATGAGTGATGGATACATAACCTGGGAGACTGGAGACACATTCAATACTCTAATGTTGTAACATAAGGGACCTTGCTAGGTTAGTGGACTAGGGTCAGCCACTCTGTACTTTCATTTAAACTTAGTTGGCATCAGCTCAGAAGATCTGGCTTTCTTTTCATAATATAAACTAAAATATTGCTCTGCATTCCAGGCCCATAAATACTTCACAGCAAATAATTCTACTCTTTATTTCATTAAGAAGATTCATAGATTATTATTTATAATTTTTATTACCATGTAGCAAAGACTAGTTAAGAGAGATATCTTGAATGCTATTTGCAATGAAGGTCCTAGAACTATGTCTTCACAGTGTCTATATAAAGAACAACAGATATTGAGGTACAAGAGTTCTGTTGTCTGTGTCCAGACACTATTACTGATGCCAAAAAGTGCTTGCTGACAGGATCCTGATATAACCATCTCCTGAGAGGTTCTGTTAGATCCTGACCAATACAGATACAGAGGCTTCCAGCCAACCATCGGACTGAGCACAGGGACCACAATAGAGGAGTTAGGGGAAGGATGGAAGGAGCTGAAGGGGCCTTATATGGTATCAATGTGAGGGGAGTGAAGACGTGATGACCCAGTGTAGAGGAAAGCTGAGGCAGTGAAGAGGTAGTGGGTAGGTGTGTGTGTGTGGGGGGGGGGGCCCTTCATAGAAGGAGAGTAAGAGGGTATGGGATAGGGGGGTTGCAAAGGAGAAAATGAGAAAGAGGGTAACTTTTGAAATGTAAATAAATAAAATTATGAAAGGCTCTTTAAACCATAAAAAAAAACAAAAGAAAAAGAAAACAAGCAAGCAAGCAAACAAACAAACAAGTCCTGTTGTGTAGAATATGACTGCTCAATGGAGAAATATAAGGTAATTAACCAAGACAAGAGAAGCCTCACAGACATGAGAGAAGGTACTGTCTTTGCATCCCCTGAGGTGATGGGTACAAATCCTGAATGGAAATGATACTACTTCAGAAGACTGCCTGATAACAGCTCACTGCATCCCAGACTATTGCCTTGGCTATTAGAGATTTCTTCATTTATGGAGATAAAATAGTGATTCTCAGCTTCAAGGACACAGCTGGTAGATTTCATGTCTTCTAGGACCACTCAGGCATGAATTTCATATATGTGCATCTCCTGAAGATTCTGATGGGTCCCCAAGGTGGCAGACCACACAATTAGACAATTTGCATCTCCTTGAATCTTGTGGAAATATGTCAAAAGGGTACCTTGCTAAATTAGTGCTTGGCAGAGCTGAACTGTTACCAACATGTGAATTTCCTACCAAAAGACTATAATTCATACACACAGGGAGAGCAAGATGGTACTAGAAATTCCCAGGCAGAATTGATATTCAAAGGAATCTATGTGTATAAGTAATGAGAGGTAGGGAAGAGGGTGGGGCACAGGATGATCAGAGAATGAAAACAGCTTTTCTTCCACTGGCTATGAAGGTTCCGATACAGCTGAAACTTGTTCTCTGTATAATAATGACCGTGAAAGAGTGGTTTATTCCCCTCTCATTGTTGCCATGAGGCTCCTGCCCTTAGGAGTCTGAATGAGTCACATTTAGTTTGCAGTGACTTTGTAGAAGACTGGAAGCATTAGTAGTTTGCTCTTTTCACAGAAGCAGCAGGAATCTGGTGAAGTGCCTGTACTGGCGCTGGCTTCAGTGGGTGAATTTTCCTGCAGATGGTTTTCATTTTGTGCTGGAGCATGAACAAAACTTGACCCACTTGAAAATCCTCTAGTGAGAAGCACCAGAGACATTTACTGCAGGGCATTGCTAGTTAAGGGTTTCCCTTTCTAGCTTAATGAGAGAGAATACAGGGCAGCTGCCTACCACATTGGCACCTTCTCCTCGGCAATGAATTTACTTTATTGTGTATCTCACCCAAATGAAGATAATTCTAGTCTGCCACTGTGGCAGCTGAATTGCTATATGGGACTAGAATTCTTGGCTGGTCAGAGGAACTGGTTTTTCCAGCATTGCTAAAGAAAAACTTTCAGCACCTTTCTGATTGGAAGAACACATTGAGATACAGATGAAGAAGGCTTGACTTCTGGAGTTAGACACAGAATGAGTAGAATATAGCCTTAAGAAGACATTTAGCTTGTTGACCTTTTTGAATTCTGTGGACTGTAACTTGGGTATTAGGTTCATTTTATTTATTTATTTATTTATTTATTTATTTATTTATTTTCATTTATTTATTTATTTATTTATTGGCTATCACCCATTTAGTAATGAGCAGATACCATGCACGTCCTTTTGGATCTGAGTTACTTCACTCAGGATGTTATTTTCTAGTTCCATCCATTTGTGTGCAAAACTCAGGATGTCCTCCTTCTTAATAGCTGAATAGTATTCCATTGTGTAAATGGAGCACATTTTCTGTATCCATTCTTCTGTTGTGGGACATCTGGGTTGTTTCCAGCTTCTGGCTATCACAAATAAGGCCACTATGAACACAGTGGAACATGTGCCCCTGCAGCATGGTGGGACATCTTTTGGATATATTCCCAAAAGTGGAATAGCTGGGTCTCCAGGTAGATCTATTTCCAGTTTTCTGAGGAACCTCCAGATTGATTTCCAGAGTTGTTGTACCAATTTGCAATCCCATGAGCAATGTAGGAATGTTCCTCTTTCTCCATATCCTCTCCAACATGTGTTGACTCCCTGAGGTTTTGATCTTAACCATTCTGATTGGTGTAAGGTAGAATCTTAGAGTCGTTTTGATTTCCATTTCTCTGATCACTAAGGACTTAGAACATTTCTTTAGGTGCTTCTCAGTCATTTGAGATTCCTCAGTTGTGAAATTTCGGTTTAGTTCTATACTTCATTTTTTAATTGGGTTGTTTCGGGTTTTTTGGTGATTAGCTTCTTGAGTTCTTTATGTATTTTGGATATTAGCCCTCTATTGGATGTGATGTTAGTAAAGATTTTTTCCCAATCTTTGGATTGCCAATTTGTCTTATTGACTATAACCTTTGCCTTACATAAGCTTTCTAGTTTCATGAGGTCCCATTTATCAATTCTTAATCTTACAGCATGTGTCATTTGAGTTGGGTGAGGGAAAAAGACAGAACTCCTGAAGCCCAGCAGAAAGAATGGAACAGGCAACCTCGGGAGAAAGGAGATTGGGGGGGGGGGTGCTCCAGAATGTACCAGAGACCTGGGGGAGTGAGAGACTCTCAGGACTCAAAGGGAGGGACCTTAGATGAAATGCCTAACAGTAGGGAGAGGGAACTTACAGAGCTTATCTCCAGCAGAAAGATACAGCATCAAACAACGGACAGGGGAGTCATCCCACAGTCACAACTCTGACCCATAATTGTTCCTGTCAGAAATAATTACAGAGATGGAAATGGAGAGGAGCCTGAAGAAAAGAAGAACCAGCAACAGTCCCAAAGTGGGATCCAGCTCAAGGGAGAGCCCAAGGCCTGACACTATTACTGAGACTATGGAGAGCTCACACAAAAGGACCCGGCATGACAGTACTCAGAAGACCCAAAAAGCAGCTGAAAGAGTCAGATGCAGATATTTGCACCCAACCAATGGACAAAAGATGCTGACCCCTGTTGTTGAATTAAGGAAAGGCTGAAAGAAGCTGAGGAAGAGGGCAACCCTGTAGGAGCACCAGCAGTCTTAATTAATCTGAACCCCCAAGATCTCTCAAACACTGGACCACCAAACAGACAGCATACAGCAGCAGCCATGAGGCCCCCAACACACATACAGTGGAGGACTGTGTTTATTCAGAGTTGATGCACCTGACCCTGAAGAGATTGGAGGCCCCAGAGAGTTTAGAGGTCAGGTGGGGTGAGGAGTAGAGACATCCACGTGGACAAAGGTATGAGTGGGGAGGAGGTATGGGATGCGGAAGGGGGGATAAAATATGGAGTGTAAATAAATAAATAAATAAATAAATTCTTAAAAAAAAGAATTCATTCAGGACCTCACAGCCTTTGTTCTGAGCTCTATGAGACCAGGGCTGGGCTTTCTTTCTTCCAGCCTGTCTTCAGAGACATCATAATAGGAAGGAACATGACAGCATAATGCAAGGGAAAGGCTCCTGGGAGACACACAGTCTCATTTTCAATCTCTCCCTGGCAGTTCTTCTATGAGGCTGGTCAGCACTCTCCAGGCACACTGGGAGAGCTTCAAGGCATATGCATGGTGGTTGACCAACAGCATCCATTCCCTCCTGACTGGGTCTCTTCTCCTCAAACTCCATAAGATTTACATTTTCTCTCCTCTGAAAGTTTGGTCCGCAACATGGGCAGAGAAAACTTGCACCCCTAGCATTGTTGACATGATACAATGAATTAGACTTGTTCTTGAAAACCAAGATAGTGTGGCAGTTCTCTGTGGCACACTGCCCATGGTGACTTCCTCAATGTGTTTTATTCCTTAGAAATCAATGCACATTCACTTAGAAATTAGTGCACAGAAGCCTTTGCTAGGCACTGTGGTATAAGGTGATGGCTGTATGTGGAGCTGGGCCCAGACACCCATATGCACCAGCACACTTGGGTACTGGCTTGCTAGATTCTCCAGCAAGCCTCTGTATTAGAAAGTAAGATTGATATGCATCTACAGAAGGTCTTTAGAAACCTCTATTGCTTTTCAGCCAATGAAGAAAATACATTAACAACATTCTAAATGTCAATTTTCTTTACTTCATTGCAACCAGTTAAAATCAGTTAACCTCGCATTGTTACACCTTAGTTGCAGTTACTGTGGCACCACCCTGTCCTAACCCAGCCTGTCATGGTTACCTTGTCTTTGCCCTGGAAGGAGCTTGAGCTCCCTGTAGGGAGACTAGCCAGGAATCGCATTTGGTTGTGACGCCTATCTATTTGATATAGAATAGAGTGAAACTCACAAAGAGTCCTAAATGCTGAGGGAATGTGAAGCTGTGGGACTTGGCACAGTGCACCAGCCCATTCAGAGCACACCTGAATGTGCTGTGCCTAGATTTAGTGTAGAAATATTAATTAGTAATTGGGATGCTCTAGACAACAAGGTATTAAATGAGTATTTTAGATGTACAGAGGCTAATTTAACATGACTTACATGAATACGTGTCTGTTTTAATTAGAGAAAAGTATCTCATATTACCAAAAATAGTAAAACCTGAACATGACATAACAATTCCATTTTAAGTGTAGACCCAAAAGCAATAACACTTTCTCAAGGAGCTTTTTATTCATTTTTGTTCGTTGAAGCTTTGTTCGCAATACAAAGTTATAGAGTCAATGGTGTTTCTGTCTGTGAGTAGGGAAAGATACAGTGTCTATACATAGTGCAAGAGCACTCCATCTTTATAAAGAAAGAGAGTCTTGCCATTTTCTACAACATGGGCATGCAAGAAGAACATTATACTAAACCAGAAGCAGGAATTCAACAAAAACGAACTGTATGAGCAGAAATGCACAGGTATGAGTCCCTACTTGAGCCTTTGTGCTAAGAGATTACTTCATGTAGTTGATATAGCTGGAAAATTGGTCTCTTTTGGCACACACCAAAAAATTAGGCTCTCCTGACATGCAGGACTTGTTGGCATGTGCATTAGTAAAATTTTTGTTAAAGTATTTTTGATCAAGTGGCCAAGAGGATTCTATTTACACATTAATACCATTCTCTATCAGTATGGAGGGGGTGGATAAGGTCCTAGCTTAGAAGTCATTTGGATAAATTTCAGTAATCTGAAGTAAGAGAAGGGGTAAAACAAAGATATTAACAGTATGGACAATAGAAGGACTGGGTAAATTATCTAAATAAGATTAACTGATTTTAAACTGATCTTGGCCATCACATTCTCCATAACTATCATAAATAAATCCATGATGTTTAAAGTTGCTCAATGTTCTGTGAGGGTAGCAAACAAACAAACAAAAATGGATAAAACCTACTCTTTTTTTGTCTTTGACTACACATGTCAATGACAGGGAAGTTTAGTTAAGCTAGAAATTGCTCGTGCTTTGGCATGATAACAATGATGGAGAAAATGATAGAACATAGCATTTGTTTGGCTGAGACAATAATAAAATTCATAGCCATAGCCATGGAGAACATGTCTATGGGGGCCAGGTAAATAACCCACCAAGTGGAATAAACCCAATATTGAAACCCATTAAAGTCTAGATGCTTCTAGTGATTCATCTAGGAAAATAATTATGGCAATTTTGAAAGAGAGAGAGAGAAAGAGACAGGCAGAGAGAGACACACACAGAGAGGAATACAGAGAGAGAGAGAGAGAGAGAGAGAAAGAGAGAAGAGAGGGGAGAGAGAGAGAGAGAGAGAGAGAGAGAGAGAGAGAGAGACCCAGAGAGACCGAGAAAGACCTAAAAACAGAATGACTGGCCAAAGTTTATAAAAATAGATCTATCTGTCATAGTTTACACCAATATGGAGAGCTAATGGGGTTCAATATTGTTGAACTAATCTAAGTGGCAAAATTCTATTTAAGTTTTGTTTATTATTTGCACATGAGAATGATCATGTCTAGTACAAGTTTTCTTGTAGCAAAACAATGGTGCTAGTATAGAAAAATTAAACAAGATTGTAGCTATGAGGGCTAAGGTCTTACAAACACATGTTTTATATCTATTATAATAATTTTTCTAAGAGTGTAGTGAGTATAATTATAAATTTCTTGCAACCCCAAGCTACAGTAGTCATTTGAGACTCACTAATGATTAAACATGATTCTAGAGTAATTTAATTCAGCAACACAGATGCTCTGGCAAGGAAATACATTCAAAGACCATTTAGGTCTGTGTGATCCGGCTGGAATGCATACATGCCACACACCTTTAATCCTTCTGGCTGGAATACAGACTTGCCCTTAGTATACACCTTTAATTCCAAACAATGTAGTCAAGGTTAGATTGTGCAATGCTGGAAAGATGCAGTGGTGTTTGAAAGTACTGTCTAATTGAAGGGCAGACAGAGTAATGAATCAGAAAGATTTGAAAGAACAAGTCAGAGGTAGGACACAGCAAACTCTCAAAGGAATGTACATGTAAGAGGGGTGACTTAAAAGAGCAGAGAGAGGGAGGGATGGAGTGAGACAGAGAGGGAGAGGGAGAGGGAGAGGGAGAGGGAGAGGGAGAGGGAGAGGGAGGGGGGCTAGTCTGGTCTATAGAGTGAGTCACAGGAGAGCCAGGGCTATACAAAGAAACCTGTCTTGAAAAAAAACAAAAATAAAATAAAATGTTACTTTTAAACATGATGGCAGGCCAAGTAATATATCACTGCATATTTTGTACTGAGTTCAAACATAGGTTGCAGATGTATTTAAGATATTTTATCATCTCTTTTCTTAATATGTTTTGATCTAGTCTGATAATTTTCTTAAGCTTTTTAGTAAGGAAACTAGCTCTAAATTTTTTTTTTCTTGACTGAAGAAAAGATGTGTTTTTAAATAAATATCCACTCTGCTTGCAGAATTTTTACACACTTCCTAATAAACTAAAATGGCAAAGCAACTGTTGTCAAAGAACTGGAGAAGCAACGATAAGCTAAATGCACAAGGGACTCACACATTTTAGTGCTCTCTTGATGTTTTGTTTCATTTGGTTTACCCAATTTTATAAAATCCTTCCAGAAGTGTTGCAAAAACAACCCTGCTCAGACACACCTGTGCCTTTTTGTCCTAGTGTTAGTTTCATTGTTTTTCATACTTATTTGCTCAGTGTGTCAACAATGAAAGCAAGCCCTGGCTAAAGAATCGTCTTTGCAATCCTTGCTTTAAATCCTTTCTCACTGGCATAAGTAGTTCATGAAAACAATGGGTCATGAGAACCAACTAAACTAAATGTTACCTTGGAATATAGTATGTTATGTTAATTTAGGTTTCCAATAATTAACTAGCAGTCAAGCTCTAGTTATCCACAGATTTTCGTACGTATAAACAGGGTAATGAAGGTAATGTTACCATAACAAATAGTATATATTAGGGTGTAATTACCAACACAGAAGCATGCAGCTTGATGGGTTTTTAATGAAGATTTTTTTAATCTAGTATTATTCATCTCAGAAGCTCATTAACAGTCACATTCTCTAATGTAGCTAAATTTACATAAAATATGGTGGACACAGCCTATAGTTTCCTGTGTAGAAACAATTTTCTCATTAGTTACTATAGTATCATTTATTTCCAATTGCTGTTTTACAATATAAATTAATGGTTATTTTATAATATATAAAGTTACATCTAAATAAAGATATAAATAGGTGATAGATTGATGACAGATAGATAGATACTTTTTATCATGTTCTTTTTTTTCCATTTTTTATTAGGTATTTAGCTCATTTACATTTCCAATGCTATACCAAAAGTCCCCCATACCCACCCACCCCCACTCCCCTACCCACCCACTCCCCCTTTTTGGCCCTGGCGTTCCCCTGTACTGGGGCATATAAAGTTTGCGTGTCCAATGGGCCTCTCTTTCCAGTGATGGCCAAATAGGCCATCTTTTGATACATATGCAGCTAGAGTCAAGAGCTCCGGGGTACTGGTTAGTTCAAAATGTTGTTCCACCTATAGGGTTGCAGATCACTTTAGCTCCTTGGCTACTTTCTCTAGCTCCTCCATTGGGAGCCCTGTGATCCATCCATTAGCTGACTGTGAGCATCCACTTCTGTGTTTGCTAGGCCCCGGCATAGTCTCACAAGAGACACCTACATCTGGGTCCTTTCGATAAAATCTTGCTAGTGTATGCAATGGTGTCAGCGTTTGGATGCTGATTATGGGGTGGATGCCTGGATATGGCAGTCTCTACATGGTCCATTCTTTCATCTCAGCTCCAAACTTTGTCTCTGTAACTCCTTCCATGGGTGTTTTGTTCCCACTTCTAAGGCGGGGCATAGTGTCCACACTTCAGTCTTCATTTTTCTTGAGTTTCATGTGTTTAGCAAATTGTATCTTATATCTTGGGTATCCTAGGTTTTGGGCTAATATCCACTTATCAGTGAGTACATATTGTGTGAGTTCCTTTGTGAATGTGTTACCTCACTCAGGATGATGCCCTCAAGGTCCATCCATTTGGCTAGGAATTTCATAAATTCATTCTTTTTAATAGCTGAGTAGTACTCCATTGTGTAGATGTACCACATTTTCTGTATCCATTCCTCTGTTGAGGGGCATCTGGGTTCTTTCCAGCTTCTGGCTATTATAAATAAGGCTGCTATGAACATAGTAGAGCATGTGTCCTTCTTACCAGTTGGGGCATCTTCTGGATATATGCCCAGGAGAGGTATTGCTGGATCCTCTGGTAGTACTATGTCCAATTTTCTGAGGAACCACCAGACTGATTTCCAGAGTGGTTGTACAAGCCTGCAATCCCACCAACAATGGAGGAGTGTTCCTCTGTCTCCACATCCATGCCAGCATCTGCTGTCACCTGAATTTTTGATCTTAGCCATTCTGACTGGTATGAGGTGGAATCTCAGGGTTTTTTTGATTTGCATTTCCCTGATGATTAAGGATGTTGAACATTTTTTCAGGTGCTTCTCTGCCATTCGGTATTCCTCAGGTGAGAATTCTTTGTTCAGTTCTGAGCCCCATTTTTTAATGGGGTTATTTGATTTTCTGAAGTCCACCTTCTTGAGTTCTTTATATATGTTGGATATTAGTCCCCTATCTGATTTAGGATAGGTAAAGATCCTTTCCCAATCTGTTGGTGGTCTTTTTGTCTTATTGACGGTGTCTTTTGCCTTGCAGAAACTTTGGAGTTTCATTAGGTCCCATTTGTCAATTCTCGATCTTACAGCACAAGCCATTGCTGTTCTGTTCAGGAATTTTTCCCCTGTGCCCATATCTTCAAGGCTTTTCCCCACTTCTCCTCTATAAGTTTCAGTGTCTCTGGTTTTATGTGAAGTTCCTTGATCCACTTAGATTTGACCTTAGTACAAGGAGATAAGTATGGATCGATTCGCATTCTTCTACATGTTAACAACCAGTTGTGCCCGCACCAATTGTTGAAAATGCTGTCTTTTTTCCACTGGATGGTTTTAGCTCCCTTGTCGAAGATCAAGTGACCATAGGTGTGTGGGTTCATTTCTGGGTCTTCAATTCTGTTCCATTGGTCTACTTGTCTGTCTCTATACCAGTACCATGCAGTTTTTATCACAATTGCTCTGTAGTAAAGCTTGAGGTCAGGCATGGTGATTCCACCAGAGGTTCTTTTATCCTTGAGAAGAGTTTTTGCTATCCTAGGTTTTTTGTTATTCCAGATGACTTTTATCATATTCTTAACCATTGATTTACCCATTGACACTTTTTCCCCTTCTAATGGAGCTATAGAATGGTTTAATTTTACTGGGCTTCAGAAAAGATGAAAGGAATCAGAAAACTAGCAATAAAAGATGCTGTTATTTTATAAGACTGAGAGATGACTCAATTATACTAAGTATCCTAGAAGCCTTACAGGTGTGCTAACAAATGTCTCAGCCCTTGGTTTTAGAATGCTGACATAGTCAAGGTGACTTTTAAAATTAAGCCTCATGATCCAGATATGAATCTAATGGAGTTGAATAAGGATCTATGAAAAAACATTCCTTCCCAAGAGTAAAAAAAAAAAAAAAAAAAAAAACACCTGTAACTATTACCAGAAACCAAACTTTTTAAGATGGCGAAATAAATAATTTATTCATGAAAAAGCTTGATTCATGCTAGAACTACAAATTTACTTTAAATTGCTCTATCTATAACCCTTTTTCACCTGCTCTGGAACAGATTTTAAAACAGGACATGCTTACAAACATGAAATCTTGAAAAACTAGCTGCCTATCAACCATTATAGGGGAACTTTATAAAAAGTTCTAGCCCCGTGGGTATTATCAACAAGCAGATTGAGTGACAGCTGTCAGGTAAAGATACGTTTTCAGGACTTGCCCCCGCCCCCTTTTTTTATCCTGTGTAGATTTTACTTAGTTGAAAAACACTAAGTGTAGGCCACTCCCTAGGCCAAACATATACAAACCACCACAAGTGTGTATACAAAAACATAAAGATATTTTAATAAAGAAATATTGATGTCTGCCTTGAAAACTAGTGAGACCCAAAAGTCATGTATATGCAATATAAAATTTAAAGAAAGGACAGAACTTTGGTCTGTGTATGTAATTGTTGCTAGATTGAAGTCTAAAACGGGATTACCTAAGGTCAGGAAAACCTTTCCTGAAATGAACAATAATTAATATTAATTAAAGGTCCATGCATTAATTTTTATTTGAAAATAATTTTAACTGTCAGTATTTCAGTTATATATCTCTTCCAATTAAAATCTCCTTGCTAGCAAGGATTTTTGTTTTTCAATTTTATATCACTGCATATAAAACATTTAATATTGATGCATTCTATAAAGCTTAGTAGAGTCAATTATATAAATTCTGAATAAACCACATATGTATTATGTATCTATCTATCTATCTATCTATCTATCTATCTATCTATCTATCTACCTATCTACCTACCTGTCTGTCTATCTATCATCTATATAGCTGTCATCAGAAAAGACCACCAAAGATTGGAGTCTTCATGCTAATCAGATTAGAGGATAAAGTTGTTTATCATCAAGACTGATGACCAGAGTTTAATCCTCAGCGAACTCTGGGGTGGAAGGAGAGAAGTAACTTCTAAAGTAAAGTTGCCATTCTCTCTCTCTCTCTCTCTCTCTCTCTCTCTCTCACACACACACACACACACACACACACACACACACAGAGAGAGAGAGAGAGAGAGAGAGAGAGAAGAGAGAGAGAGAGTCAGACGTCAGACCAACACAGAGAGAAACAAAGAGACAAGAGAGACAGAGACAGAGATACACACACATACATACAAAGGTGTGTGTGTGTGAGAGAGAGAGAGGTATAGAGGGAGTAAGGAGATGCAATAATACTAAATATAAAGAAAGGTCAAGTCTCTTCAGTGAAGTTGCTAAATTTAGTAAAATATAGTCACAATATACAGCAGTCTTCATTCCTTCTGCTTATAGATTTTGGCATACGATCATTACCGGAATAGATATTGAACTCAAGCAAGAAAATCTTAAGTGTGAAAGGCTAAGAGGTGAAATGATTTAAGTCAAAGGCAATGGAAAAACAAGGTTATCCCTATGTGTACAGGGCTTGAATAGCTCCTAATGTTCTATAGATGTTCTGAAATATCAAAAGGTCAATGATGTTCCTATACATGACTAAAAGAACCAGACATATAAAACAATTTTGAAAGCTATGAGCTTCAACCTGCCTTTCATAGAGGTCATTATCGGGGAAGAGGTTATGGGTCTAAAAAAGAGTGAGGCAGAGATAGGACAATTCCAGAGACAGTAGTAAGAGACCAGACAGATATCATGGAGCTGGACATGTATTACCTGTACTTTTGTGTCATGTTATCTATTATTTAAATTCTTGTATGAGTCAGACAACATTAATTTGTCATATTTTTTTGGTAAATTTTCTATTAATCACTCCATTCACTTACATCTCAAATGATATCCTCTTTCCCAGTTACCACTCTACAATCCCATCTACCCACTCCCATTCCACCGCTTCACCATTATCCTACTCTGTTCCATCAAACCTCCACAGGACCAAGGGCCTCTCCATTGATAGCAGACAGGACTATCTTCTGCTACATATGTATCTGAAGCCATGGAACCCTCCATGTACACTCTTTGGTAGGTGGTCCAGACTCTGGGAGCACTGGGTGGTCAGGCCAGCCAACATTGTTCTTCCTATGGGGTTGCAATCCTCCTCTGTTTCTCCAGCTCCCCAACCTGGGTCCCCGCACTCAATCTGATGGTTGGCTGTGAGCATCTGTATCAGCATTGGTGTGGATGCTTGCAGCCAACCAACTGGTCAAATTTTCAAGTCCTTTAGAACAGACAATTTAACTGAGACACAGAGACTGGAAGGAATCTGTTCCTCAAATGACAACCATGAATATTGTTAACAATAAATGGAGGGAGGGTGTTGAACAAAAAAAAATCATCAGATATCCATTAAATACTTTCAGTGAAAACAGCACTGTAGAATATGTGCCTCCTAACACTCCCCCATATAAAGTAAGCACTCTTACCCCCAGACTGATGTTGAAATGTTTAACACTTAACACAGCCCTTGAATGATATTGTTTCTTCACAAATGTCCCCATCCATGCATCATACAGCTAGTGAAATTTGATATGAGATTTCGTTGCTCAAGGAACTGTATATGTGCCCTACTACCTCTCAAATGTGTATTGTCTGAATTAAAGTATCCTGTTTGTGGCTAAGAACAGCTGTGTTAAAGGACAGAGGGAAATGTGAAGCCACTAAACTACCTCATTATTCCACTTTCTCTCACTTACTGAGACAGTTTTTCAACTTTCACTTTATGAATCAATAGCTACTTCATGGCCTCGATTTCTTGAAAGCTTGTGAGATTTGAAAGTGGAGTTCTTGACTATTCAGTGCATGTAATTGAGGTTTGGAGGCTGGGTTTTTCAAAAGTCCACTATCTTTGCCTTTGAAATCAGAGCCTTCACTGCTTAAATGTTATCAAAAGGCTCCTTTTGTCATATATTCAAAGATGAGAACTTCTCCCTTGAAGCAGCTGGGCTCATTCACACCATGCCATTTGAGGTCCCTCACACAGTACTGAATAGACTCACGTAATTGGATGCTTCCTCAAGGGTAACGGGCACTAACAGGTTATGGTACAATTGGATACCACCCTTATCTCCTTGCTTCCAAACACAGATCATTTCAAACTGGGAAGATTTTATAATCTCATAAGGGGACAAAGACAATGAAGTTCCTGAAAGAACAGGGTTCACAGAGCAAAGACTATCAATACCCCCTCAGGCCACAGTGATAAGCAGGAATCAGTAAGTAACCTGCGCTGCACAGAAAAGCAGATGATGTCAGACACAAAGCACTTGCTGGATTGGCCTCTCAAACAGGTAACTATATGTGATAGAATAGTTTATGAAAAATAACTTGAATTGAATCATGTAAAGTTAAACACACCAATAGTCTATTTATTATTGCCTAGCAAGACCATTTTTGTTGTAACATAGACTATAGGATTTGATGCTCTTCTCCGACATGCATATGCATCCTAATATGACATGGCAAGATTGGTACCCTCTCTTTCCATGCTTTCGCCCACAATAGACAGCTCTAGTTAACAGTGAGAAAGACCTGTGGCACACCCACATTGAGATCCTTCCCACAGAATACTTGCCTGTCAATGCTTCTAAGAACTGCCCATGTCTTCTAAAATTGGGAATTGTAAGACCTTTCAAATATAACTGAAGCACAGGGATGCAGGGAAACAAGTGTGTGAAATCCTTACACTAACCAAAAAAGAAAAAAAACAAGAAATATTTAGGAGGATTGTACTACAGATACTGTCTTCGTAGTCATAAATAGAGTATAAAATTTGAAGTGTTGAAAGGTAAGTTGGGTGAGTGCATAGAGAACTCTGCACTACATTTTTCAGTGTTCATGTTTACAATTTAAGTCTAAAAAGAGTCTAATTTTTAAAAAAATTGTACAAATTGAAGAACTGTGGAATATGTTTGTAAAGAGCTGAATAGGTGCTTCTTAGATCTCAATGACGCTTACCAGGCCCTCAGGGAGAAGGTAGCCTGAGGGATCCTCGAGAGAGAAACCCCTTACCCATTGGAAGTAAATTTATTTACACTCTAGTCTTTGTGATTTGTTTTCTGGAAAATTCAAGAGTAATATCTAAGACTGCACTGATAACATTTCATTATTAGAAGAAGACCCTGTGGCAAAGTTTTCAATTCTCTTCTACATAGTTTAACTTACTTCCTCCTGCTACTTCACACCCCTTTAGGCTATGAAGGGCTTTCCCTCATCCCTCCTTTCCCATGCATTCCCAGCTGTCTATAGTTGGCTCCTTCACATAAAAGGGAGCCCCGTGGTTTCATCATTATGACTCCTCAGCCTCCTAATCACTTCTCTCCTCATCAGCTGATAATTCCTACCTGCAGTGGTGCTTGAGGGGCCTACTGGGGAGGCCTTGACTTAATAAATGATTCATGAATGCTCCCATTTCCACCTGAGGGAAGACACAGACTCATTTTAAAAACTAGAAACAGTGCTTCCAAAACTGGAGCATCATTGTAGTCAAAGCAGTAATTACAGATAAGTGTTGCATGAAATACAAGAGTGGTGAATACGAGGCATAAGCATATCAGGACTAGATATGTCAGTAGAGGAACTGGAATTCACTTGGACTGGAGGGGGCTGTACTACTGCCAGAAATGTTAGAATAACAATTCATGATTGAAAAAACCAACATTTAACAAGGATGTTGAGATTTCTGCCAAGTAAACTGGTAAAAATGCACTGATTTTCCAAAAGCATACATTGAAAGATAAAGGAAGCAAAGAATCAGTGGTGTCACACAGTGCACCACCATGCTTTGTACCTACAAACAGCAAAGAAGTGTCTAGCTTTTTCTGGAGTGGTTAAAAATGGATGGGACGAGAGGCCCTTGGTCCTGTGAAGGTTCTATGCCCCAGTGTAGGGGAATGCCAGGGCCAAGAAGCTGGAGTAGGTGGACTGGTGAACAGGGTAGGGGAGAGGCAATAGGGGGTTTTGAAAGGGGATAACATTTGAAATGTAAATAAATAAAATGTAAATAATAAAATATCTAATAAAAAATAAAAATAAATCAAACAAGAAAAAAAGACCAAAAAAAAAAAAAAAAAAAAGAATAGATGGGAAAGAAGAAAAGAAAAAAAAAAAAAAAAAGAGGGACATGTCTTCAGCATCTCCTGAAAGGGGATTCATTCATTTACAATGTATACAGTTATTTCTGGGTGTAAATTACTGTTTGTAACCATTATTCCGTTTAATTTTCACAGCAGTGTAAGGGTTGAGGAATTAAACACACTGGATGGGTTAAGATAATGAAGCTGAGCCACTGAATAACTGTACCTAGAATACATACATAATACATAATATGTTTATGTTATATATCTGTGATGCATATGGACATCAGTAATTAGAATCAACTAGAAAGACATAAAATTAGGAAAAATTGGGAGGCAAATGTGTTGGTGGAAGTATTAGTAGGGTTCTTTAGAAAAACCAAATAGTAGAATTAATGAATATACCCATATATATGCATATATTAATATACTCATATATGCATATATTTTTATACATATGAAATTATATTTAATATTTACATATACATATAAATTAATAGATAGATACAGATACGGATACGGATACGGATACGGATACGGATACGGATACGGATACGGATACGGATACGGATACAGACAGTCCTGTAGATCCTCAGCTATGATTAGGGCTCAGGGTGCTATAATGTCATGCTTGATCTTGTGTAGGTAACCAGAGATGCTGTGAGTTCATGCACTCATTCATGGTCATGTCATGCTCAGAGAACAGCATTTCAGAGCACTCCTTCATTGAACCTTGGAAGTGTGTAGTGTGTGTGTGTGTGTGTGTGTGTGTGTGTGTGTATTCCTAAATATTTGCTGGAGAGCAATAAAAGTATATGTCCACCAAAGTAATTGTTAGGTAAGGCTTTAATGAAGGTGAAAAATAAAACTGTATGCTAAATGAGAAATGTTAAAAGAATGTCATTTTATTCATAAAATGTGTTGTAGATAAAATATCTATCAAGTGACAAACTGTGAAACCAAAGTAAACCACAGGAGGCATGAGTTTTGCTGATACATGATGTCCACTGCACAATTACATTTTCATGAATTAGGAGGAACTACAGTGTTAAGAAAAATCAGAGCGGCAGTTACCTATGGAGTGTGGTTTTCTATGGTTCATTGACAAGAAAGAGATGTGTGCTAGATGTTTTCCTTGATTGGCTAACAGCTATATGTGGACACATCTATCAAACTGTTGGAATTGAACAATCTCTTTCTGTATATATATTTTTTGTATTCCAATGTAATTTTATAGGTCTGTTTACTGCTAGTACGTTCTAGTCAATCATTACCACGTGATGAATTTTTGATATGAGCAGAGGATGTTCATGAGGTTGTGAAGAGTGCATGAGATGGGTCTTCTGATAACAGTTATTGTCAGGAAGCCTGGCAATCAGGGTGGAATGAGAGAACCTACCTCACAAAGACTTCCACGGACCTCTGCATGTACTTAACATGCAAACACACATACAGTGATGATAAATAAAAGTTAAAAATTTTAGAACATTTGGAGGTAATTCAAGTAAGCTAATAATATAATGCCAAAGAAAAACTAATCCCTCTTGAATTTTTTGCATCCATTAAATAATAACTGGCCCACACACAATGACTGGTTATAAATACATTAAAACAAATACTATATGTTTTCCTTTATTGGAAAATAAAAGTTTTCTAATCCTGATATTCTTACCCAACAAAACTCATAAGCAGTTTTAAAACTACATTGATGTTTATATCTTTCTTCACAAAGGCAACTCTTATGCTCTAAAGAGCATAATTAGATCCATGTTGTATCTAATTGAAATACATGACAAGTTCCATTAGCAAGAGGACATTGTCAACTGGATGTCAATATAAAATCTATTTATAACAAGTCTTACTACTTTTGTATTAATGGATATACTACAACTTGAGAAAAATTCCATAAACATTATGCTTATTGATTGCAAGAAATGAAGAAAGAGGGAAGGGGAGGGTGGTGAGGAAGGGAAGCAATACAACTGTCATAAATAATCACAGATTACAGAGTTAACCACTCAAAACAAAGTTGTAATTGATGGCAAAATGTCAGATGTGGTTTGTTTGAGTAAGTCAGACATCATAATTGTGTCAAGAATAGACTAAAGGGAAACTGTATCACCAGGGATGAGATGCCAGGAACTCTATCAGAGAAATTGTGTTGGAAAGTCATCAAGCTACCTTCACCTTCAAGAAATGAAGCATCTATAAACTCAGAGCTGAGACTAGTGATCTAACTTGAGACTTTGTGGGACACAAGAACCTGGTTACATATTTTTGAACTCTGAAAATCATTATCAATTATATAATAGATACAAATGTTTACCTACATCTCCACCCATTTATACTTATGCATACATACATGGCAGGTTAGCAAAGATACATGTGACAGAGCATATTTTAGATTTCCCCACACTATATTTCTGAAATCTATCTATTTCCTCCAAATGTCATGACTTCTTTATAGCTGAATGAAATTTCAAAGTGTATATGCACCAGATTTTCATTCTTTATTCTTCTGGCCATGGGCCTCTAAGTTGGTCCTGTTTCATTGCTTTCATTAATACAGCAACAACAGTAACAATATATATGGAAGCATAAGGATAGAGACCAAAAGAATAAGAAGAGATAATAAGATGATAAGGAACGGATGGGAGGGTGGGTAAACGGAGAACTGGGATATGAAAAAGGGGATGAGACTTGAATAAAGTGAATAAATAAAGGAAAGAAAAAAGAAAGGGCACAACTGATCCTAGGTATGGTGAAGGAGACCATTTATTGTGAATTAAAGGGAAGCAGAAACATCTAAGAAGGAGAAGCAGAGACATCTAGGAAGTCCAGAATGGACATGGGACCTCAGCCATGTGCACACAGGAGAGGGAACCTTAGAGGAGAAGGGAGAGGGGAAAGGAAGATGGATGAGAGGAATGAGGTGTAGCATTCAAGAGAGCAGAGGGTAAAGGGACAGGGAGCCGAAATGGGTGGATTACATAAAAGAGAGCCTCTGGGTAAATGTCAACCCAACCCTTGGGCTGGAGAGTTCAGAGGTAGAGGGCAAGGTATAGCAGCCATATCCTTGAACAGGTCTGCTTTGATATGTTAAACAGGCACCTCAGACAGTTCCCCTGTGGTTTGAGACTAGTAAAAGTTACTTGGATTCCCCTGATGTTACTATCATCTCAGGTTTATCTGCTAACCTAGGCCTAGCCTTGGAAGCTTCTAGCCTCCATACAATTTAATCTAGGCCTAGAAGGTTTCCAGCCTCTGAGACTTGCTGCTGAATAGGCTCACCCTTTCTAGTTCTTTCGGAGTTCTGGCTGGATGGTTCAATTCAGCTGTTCTGGTTCAAACTCCTCTCCGAGTTGACTGTTCAATCTGTCTCTGTCTCTGTCTCCGTCTCCGTCTCCCTCTCCCTCTCCCCCTCTGTCTCTGTCTCTCTCTGCCTCTCTGTCTCTGTCTCTCTCTGTCTCTCTCTCTCTCTCCCTTGCCTGAAATTCTCCACTTGACCTCAAAATAACAATCTGTTCTAATCTTCTGACTCCTTCTCATTCTCTGTCTCGTTCTGTCTTTATCTACATCTATCTTGCTCTCTCTCTACAATCTGTCTCTGTTCAACTGTCCTGGTAAAAGTACCTCCTCTCTCTGTGTGTCTCTGCATCACTGTGTCTCTGTATCTCTTTGTGTGTGTCTCTGTGTCTGTGTCTGCTTCTCTCTCTCTCTCTCTCTCTCTCTCTCTCTCTCTCTCTCTCTCTCTCTCTCTTTCTCTCTCTGCATTGTTGTCATAAGCCACTTTCCCTTTTCCCATATGGTTTTTGGTTTGGTTTGGTTTTTGGTTTTTGAGATAGGGTTTCTCTGTATAGACCTGGCTGTCCTGGAACTCACTTTGTAAACCAGGCTGGCCTCGAACTCAGAAATCCACCTGTCTCTGCCTCCCAAGTGCTGGGATTAAAGGCATGTGCCACCTTGTTCTATATTTTCTTTATTTACATTTTAAATGTTATCCCCTTTCCTAGTTTCCCCTCAGAAAACCCCCATCCCATCTTCACTCCCCGTGATCATTCACCTACCCACTCCTGTTCCTGAGTCCTGGCATTCCTCTACACTGGGGCATTGAGTCTTCACAGGACCAAGGGCCTCTCCTCTGAATAAGACCATCTTCTGCTACATATGCGGCTGGAGGCCTGGGTCCCTCCATGTGTATTCTCTGGTGGTGGTTTAGTACCCAGGAGCTCTGGGGGTTCTGGTTGGTTGATAATTGTTGTTCTTCCTATGGGGTTGCAAACACCTTCAGCTCCTTCAGTCCTTTCTCTTAACTTTTCCATTGGGGTCCTAGTGCTCAGTCCAATGTTAGGCTATAAGCATCCACCTTTGTATTTGTCAGGCACTGGGAGAGCCTCTCAAGAGACAGTTATATCAGGCTCCTGCCAGTAAGCACTTGTTGGCATCGACAATAGTGTCTGAGTTTGGTAACTGTTTATGGGATGGATCCCCAGGTTGGGCAGTCTCTGGAATGCCCTTCATTCAGTCGCTGGTCTACAGTTTGTTTCTGTGTCTCCTCCCATTTTTTAATAGGGTTATTTGGTTCTCTAGTGCCTAACTTCTTAAGTTCTTTGTATATATTGGATTTTAGCTTTCTATCTGATATACAATTGGTAAAGATCTTTTCCCAATCTGTTGACTGCTGTTTAGTCCTATTGACAGTGTCTTTTGCCTTACAGAAGCTTTGCAATTTTATGAGGTTCCATTTGTCAATTCTTTATGTTAGAGTATAAGCCATTGGTGTTCTATTCGGGAAATTTTGCCTTGTGTTGACATGCTTGAGACTCTTCCCCACTTTCTTTTCTTTGTTTCAGTGTATCTTGTTTTATGTGGAGGTCCTTGATCCACTTGAACTTGAGCTGTGAAAAAGGAGATAAAAATGAATCAATTTGCATTCTTTTACATGCTGACTGCCAGTTAAACCAACAACATTTGTTGAAAATGCTGTCTTTTTTTTTTAAACAATAAATGGTTTTCAAAAGCAACAAAAACAACAGAAAGCCCACATACACATGGAAGCTGAACAATGTTCTACTCAACGATAACTTTGTCAAGGAAGGAAGAAATAAAGAGAGAGAGAGAGAGAAACAGACAGACAGACTTTTTAGTATTTAATGAACATGAAGGCACAACATACCAAAACTTATGGAACACAATGAAAGCAGTGCTATGAGGCAAACTACTAGTTCTAAGTGACTCCAAAAAGAAACCAGTTAAAACTTATAATACCAGCTTAATGGCACATCTGGGAGCTCTAGAACAAAAAGAAGCAAATCCACCCAAGAAGAATAGTCATCATGAAATAATCAAACTCAGGGATGAAATTAACCAAGTAGAAACAAAAAGGACTATACAAAGAATCAACAAAACAAGGAGCTGTTTTTTTGAGAAAAATCAAGATAGATAATCCCTTAGCAAGACTAACCAGGGGACACAGAGACAGTATCCAAATTAACAAAAACAGAAATGAAAAGGGAGATAAAACAACAGAAACTGAGGAAATTCAAAAAATCATCAGAACCTACTACAAAAGCCTATACTCAACAAAACTAGAAAATCTGGATGAAATGAATACTTTTCTAGACAGATACCAAATACCAAAGTTAAATCAGAATCAGATAAACAATCTAAACAATCCCATAACACCTAAAGAAATAGAAGCAGTCATTAAAACTCTCCAAATCAAAAAACAAAAAGAAAGAGAGAGAGAGAGAGAGAGAGAGAGAGAGAGAGAGAGAGAGAGAGAAAAGAAGAGAGAGGAGAAGAGAAGAGAAGAGAAGAGAAGAGAAGAGAAGAGAAGAGAAGAGAAGAGAAGAGAAGAGAAGAGAAGAGAAGAGAAGAGAAGAGAAGAGAAGAGATAAAGCCCAGGACCAGATGGGTTTAGTGCAGAATTCTATCAGACCTTCAAAGACGACATAATGCCAATATTCTTCAAACTATTCCACAAAATAGAAACAGAAGGAACACTACCTAATTTGTTTTATGAAGCCACAGTTACACTGATAACAAAACCTCAGAAAGACCCAACAAAGAAAGAGAACTTCAGACCAATTTCCCTTATGAATGTCGATGTGAAAATACTCAATAAAATTCTTGCAAACTGAATCCAAGAACACATCAAAACAATCATCCACCATGATCAAGTAGGTTTCATAGCAGGAATGCAGAGATAGTTCAATATATGGAAATCCATCAATGTAATCTACTACATAAGCAAACTCAAAGGGAAAAAAAAAACTACATGAACATTTCATTAGATGCTGAAAAAGCATTTGACAAAATTCAACATCCATTCATCTTAAAAGTCTTGGAAAGATCAGGAATTCAAAGCCCATACCTAAACATAGTAAAAGCAATCTACAGCAAACCAGTGGTCAACATCAAATTAAATGGAGAGAAACGAAGCAATCCCACTAAAATCAGGGATGAGACAAGGTTGCCCACTTTCTCCCTACCTATTCAACATAGCCCTGGAAGTCCTAGCCAGAGCAATTAGACAAAAGGAGGTCAAAAGGCTACAAATTGGAAAGGAAGATGTCAAAATATCACTATTTGCAGATGATATGATAGTATACTTAAGTGATAGCCTCTTCTATTAAAAGTTGAACATATCCTATTTCTGGTTCATTCTGTCAAATCTTTCTCTGATTAGACATTTTATCCGCACCTGAATTAGACATCACTTTCAAACGTGGGTGTTTCCTTCTACAAACTAACTTTACCTTCATTGCTAGGGATAAAGTTATGTACTAAAGGTTTGTCTGTATTTCAGACAGATTGCATAGACATAGAAGGTCTTTTGTATGGTCCCTTGCCACAGTAGCCAAGTTGCTACAGAGACTTAAGAGAAAGGTTTACAAGGATGGATTAGGGAATAAAGGGCATGAGAGCATGAGAAGAAAGGAGAGTCTCCTAAAACACTCATTGTTCAAAATTTCTATGATAAAATCAACCTTCCTTGTATGCTTACATGTGTATATGTGTTTAACTATTTGTGTGTGTGTGTCAGTGTGTGTGTGTATGTATGTGTGTGTATTTTTTAATCTGCTCTCCCCTCTCATGAACCCTGTGAAGTATGTATTAGAATAAGTATTAATCTAATTTTGGTTCACGGATCAAAAGTTATTGCTTTCAAAGCAGTAAATTATTAGTTATAAAACCTAAAGGCTACTGCTTGCTTTGGTTTCTTTTATTTCCTTTTTGTCTAAATATACATGTTAGAAAATAAGAAAATGAAAATGAAAATTATAACCATATTAAGCTACAAATTAAAATTAAATGAGACAATTATAATGAAATGATAACTAAAAAGCCAGTCTGATTTTATTGTATGTTTTGTAGAAAACTGTGTTTGTTTTTTATCAATTGGTTTACTTAATTTATAATTTGCTTAGAATAGCATAAGTTTTACTGTTAATATTGGGCACATCAAAAAGGGTAGTGGCATAAAGTCAGAAGGCAGCTCAGCTCAGCAGCACTCAGAGCAAGTGTTGGTTCAAACTTCTGGAGTCTGACCCCAGGTGGTTTATTTTACATATATTTAAACAAAGCACAATTTGATGAAAACTTTTCTGGTGATAGCTAGCTCAGTCTGGCTATTATAAATAAGGCTGCTATGAACAGAGTGGAGCATGTGTACTTAGTACATGGTGGAGCGTCTTCTGGGTATATGCCTAGGAGTGATATAGCTGGGCCTCAGGTAGCACTATGTCCAATTTTTGGAGGAACTGCCACACTGATTTCCAGAGTGGTTGTGCCAGCTTCTAATCCCACCAGCAATGGAAGAGTGTTCATCTTCACATCGTCACCAGTATCTACTGTCACCTGAATTTTTTATCTTAGCCATTCTGACTGGTGTGAGGTTGAATCTCAAGGTTGTTCTGTTTTGCATTCCCTGATGACTAAGGATGTTGAACATTTGTTTAGGTGCTTCTCGGCCATTTGGTATTCCTCAGTTGAGAATTCTCTGACTAGGTCTGTTCCCCATTTTTAATAGGGTTATTTGATTCTCTGGAATCTAACTTCTTGAGTTCTTGGTATAGATTGGATATTAGCCCTATATTGGATATAGGATTGGTAAAGATCTTTTCCCACTCTGATGGTTGCTGTTTTGTCCTATTAACAGTGTCCTTTGCTTTATAGAAGCATTTCAATTTTATGAGGTCCCATTTGTCGATTGTTAATATTAGAGCATAAGCTTTAAAGCAATGACTTCATGAAATTTGCAGGCAAATGGATGGTACTATAAATTATCATCCTGATTGAGGTAACTCAGTCACAAAAGAACACAGATGGTAGATACTCACTAATTAGTGGATATTAGACAAAACCCTAGGAATACCTACAAAACAAATCACAGACCATATGAAGCTCAGGAATAAAGAATATCAAAGTGTGGATGCTTCAGTCCTACTTATAAGGGAGAACAAAATAGTCATTGGAGGTAGAGGGTAGGAGGGACTTGGGAGGAAGAAAGGAGGTGGAGGGGGAAGAAGTGGGTAGGATCAGGTATGGGAGGAGATGGGAAAGATGCACAGAAGGTCAGGAAATTGAACAGAGGTATGTAGCAATGGGGAATGGGGAACCAGAACGTCCCAGATTACAGGAAAGCAAGAAGGTTCCCAGGACCCAACAGGGTTGACATTAGCTGAAATACCCAACAAAGGGGAGAGAGAACTTATGGAGACCATAACCAGAGGTTAGGCATGGCCCTGGTTGAAAGATGGGGCTTCCCACCCATCTACAAAAAATTAACCCAGAGCTTCCAGGAACTAAACTACCAACCAAAGAGTACACATGGAGGGACCTATGACTCCAGCTGCATATGTAGCAGAGGATGGCCTTGTCTGGGAGGAGAGGCCCTTGGTTTTGTGAAGGCTAAATGCCCCAGTGTAGGGGAATGCTAGTTTAGTGAGGTGGGAATGAATGGGTGATTGGAGGAGCATCCTCATAGAAGCAGGGCTAGGAGGGATGGAATATGGGGCTTGCAGAGGGGAAACTGGGAAAGGGGATAACATTTGAATGTAAATAAATAAAATAACTAATAAAAAATGAACAAAAAGAAAAGTTAATTTACGTCATTATTCTATGATATTCTAAATAGGTCATACATATGATTAAATCAAACCTCCTGACTTTTAGCTAAAACAGGACTCTGTTGAATGTGTGTCCTGGAGATCACTTGAACTCTCCCAGCTTATGCATGCTCATCTAAATTACGAGGGAAATTTTAATATTTCCTTCAGAGTTTATGGCATGTGAAAAACCTTAGCATAGGGTACTATATGTAAAAGTCTAAAGCCATAGACTATTTTTAATTAGATTTGATCAGCTTTTAGGTAAAATGACATTGTTTTTCATTCAGTTCCTTAACATGGAAATTTTTAGTCTCCACTATGAACAACACAATGTTTCCTAAACCAAGTACAGACTTTTTACAAGTGGACAGCATTGAAAGAGAATCTGGGTGCTGGGATCATTCATTTTCACAGCATCTTGATCAGAAGTACTTGGGTGGTATTATTCCTACAAGGATAAGGAATAAAATCACTTGACTAACATAGTACTTCAAGCCTGGGTCATAACCTTTAGTTGAAATCAGCTTTTCATTGTGTGATTATATATTACAAAGCTAGAAAATTCAATGGCTTCTGTCCAAATATTTTTACAAATCAGAATTTGTGTTGAAAAGATGTTACAAATAAAAGAAATATTTATGAACATAGAACACCTATAACACAGGTAAAGAACATGTAGTAACAGCATCATCCAAATAAATTACAGTTTATATAAATGGAGAAATATTGTATAACCTTTAAAAATCAGGATGTAAAACAATATGTAACAAAATAAGAGTATAAAGAACTATTAAGTGAAGAACATATTTATAGAATAGACAGGTGAATAGTAATTTGATAAAAAATTATATATCTCTAGATAGGACATATAGTTCATGAACAGAAAACAATGAAGTATTATAGAGAAACTGAAGAATTTTGGTTCAACCACTTATTTTTTCTTATTTTATTTATGCGCTTGTATATCTTTAACTAGATCAATAACTATTATGGTCATAAGATAGATAATATATTCTAGCAATGTTTTCATGAGTATGACTTATTATATAAGTATTAAATAACTTTAAAATATGTTACAGCTTAACTGAAAGTTTTGAAGCATCTCCTAATACAAGGAATATATTCCTCTACAAGAATTGTATTGAAATAGCTTGCCTATCATCGTTATTTCTGTAGCCACCTCATACCTTAAAAAGCTGTTCCCTCACAGATGCTCTGTGGTCAATAAAGTGTCTTGGTAAATATTGGGGCAAGAGAGACCCCAGAATAATAATTTAGATTTAAAAATTAAAAGTCAACAGAAGTTTCAGAAGTTCTTCAACATCCTAGAAAGTACAAGTCTGTGCTCAGTGCAACCTTTTGTGCCTAATTCCTAGTTTTCCTCTTAGAAACTCATTTACAAAGGTTGTCATCAACATGCCTACTCTGTCCTGAAAACTTTACTCAAAAGTAAAGCTTGTTGGAGTACAAGTGGATAGCACTTATAACTATGTTTCCTTGTATTTCTGAGTTTTTTTTTATATTTAAATATTATCATCATTGCCTAGGGGCACATTTGGGACAGAGGGTGTTGACAAATGAAATCTAATACCCGTTTATTTCTTAGAAATACTTGCTTAAACTTCTGAGCTGTTGGGCTCTGAACTTCACTGCTATTGTGCAGTGTTTTTTATCTTGTCTGTACCTGCCTTAGAAGTTAGAGAGCTAAACAATTTTCCTAAATATAATACAGGTTTAGTTTCCCTACACCACAGAATCAAAATCTTGCCACTCCTTAATCAGAAACTTTTCAGTGGAAATGAATACAAGAGAAAATTTTATACTTGACTTCAAGGGCCAAGTTGCAGTTAAAATACAGACATCTTAAAAATTCACAAACCACATGAAGCTCAAGAAGAAGGAAGACCAAAGTGTGGATACTTAGAAGGGGGAACAAAATACACAGGGGAGGAGATACAGAGACAAAGTGTGGAACAGAGACTGACCATCCAGAGACTGTCCCACCTGGGGATCCATCTCATATACAGATACCAAACCCAGACACTAGTGTAGATACCTAGAAGTGCTTACTGGCAGGAGACTGATATAGCTGTCTCCTGAGAGGCTGTGCCAAAGCCTGACAAATACAAAGGGAGATGCTTGCAGTCAACCATTGGACTGAGCATGGTGTCCCCAATGGAGGAGCTAGAGAAAGGACTGAAGGAGCTGAAGGTGTTTGCAGCCCCATAGGAGGAACAACAATATGAACCAACCAGACACCCCAGAGCTCCCAGAGACTAAACCACCAACCAAGGATTACACATGGAGGGACCCATGGCTCCAGCTGCATATATAGAAGAGGATGGCCTTTATGAGCATCAGTGGGAAGAGAGGCCCTTGGTCCTGTGAAGGCTCAAAGTCCCAGAGTATGGGAATGCCAGAACTAGGGAACGAGAGTAGCTGGGTGGGTAGGGGAACACCTTCATAGAAACAGGGGGAGGGGAATGGGATAGAAGGTTTTCAGAGGGGAAACCAGGAAAGGGGATAACATTTGAAATGTAAATAAAGAAAATATCTAATGAAAATCCAAAAAGAGTGTTATTTTCATCAGGATATCTTGGTAAGGGTTGTATGAGACACTTATGAATTTCTTCTTCAGACGCTGGTCTATACCTAAGAAATTTACTTAAACATATGTAAATATTCTAATACATAGAAATCTAAAATGACTTTTGCTTCTAACACTTAAGATAAATCATATACAACTTGTAGTTCAATTAATTTTTTAATTAATTTGAGATTTTTTCCCACATCAGTATAATAATGTAATATAACTCACCAATATATTTTGTTTAATAATGTTTAATGAAGGCAGTTTGTCGTGGCTGTATCTACACTCATCCATAACTCTGCAATGACTACACCATTGGTTTTCCGCCATATAAAATATGCAACAATGAGAGATTGTAAGTTTAGGAATCCCTTGGCAATTATTCTACAAGTAATAACTATGTCACCCCTACACCATCACTCCCATAAGTCTCACAGCTAGTTCTTGAGTGTTGGGTTAGGAAAATTTAGAGGAATCAGGGCTTGATATATCTTTCAGGACTTACTAGTTTAGCAAGAATTGAAAACACTTTATTAGGGATAGACACAGATACTTTTGGTTTGATAATTATTTTGAGACTGAGATACTTTATAAAAAGACCTAGCAAAATTAAAAAGCTGGGATAAGAAGGTGGATGTTTACAAGAACATTGCTTGAGTCAAAGTAAAATAACAAAGAAAATGAACTTTTACTCAGCAGGTGTGGCTCATGCATCATGTGGCCAATCTACAACCGAGGAAAAGTGGAGAAAAACAAGTACTGGACTTGAGGTAATGGGAAGACATTCCACATGAAGGGATGTAAAGAAATACAAACGGGGGCACAGCTTCCTGTCTTTTGAAGTATGTTGTCCAAGGAAGGAAAGACATATTCCAGGAAGGGTAATGTGGAAAATTTTAGCTAGAAGAACTCAGCAGCATTCCTGAGCTGCATCTCTCACCTTAAATTCTGAAATGAAAAAAATAAATTCAAAGTTTCGTTACTCATTCATAAATAACCAAAGCATGTTGGGGTTAATATTAAAAGAATCCAGAAGGACGGACCTAATGCATGTCTACAGATTGGGGTATTAGAAGCCTCCCAGTGGTATATAGAACGTTTTAAAACTCCATCTATGTGATGAATCCTGTATTCTGAAGAGCATGGTATCAGGACATGTGGAATGGGTAGGTTAGGAGGCAAAGGAAGAAACACTGGTCATGAAGGTGCTGAGCGACATCTCAGTGAATCATTTTGCCTCTCTGAAACAGTCTCCTCTACAAAGGACTGGAAATGATAGCACCTGCCTGGATTTCTTCCCAGGATGATTTAAAATTGTAAAATTCATAAAATAATACAGAATGCAAGAGAATGTAATTGAAATGTTATTTTTTTCCTGGAAAAAAAAAAGAAAACGGGACATTTGATATAGAATTACTACTAAATTCATATATAAACATTTCTGTCTCACATAGTAGCAACACGATTAATGTACACGCTTCATTCAAGTTCCATAATGTGTGCATCGATTATAAACTGCCTTTTTTTTTTTACAACATAAACACTTCCATGTGCACCTAAGACTGTGTTGATTCTCATCTTGAAGCATCCTTTATAAAAAAAAAATAAAACAAAACTGTGCCATAATAAACTCACTGAAGCTTTCTGGGACAGAGTAAAGAAAAACTATTATTTTTCAAAATCTCTCCTCTGGGGCAAGGGTAATGGCTCATTGGGTAACGTGTCTGCTACATGAGAGTAAAGACCAAATTTGATCCCCAGCCGAAACATGAAAGCTGGGAATGCCACTAAGTATAAAGTAAGGTCCTGTTGTTGAACACACAATACATTTCAGTTGGAGAATGTAGAGAAATCAGGCTGGAACAAAACTGAATTCTTTCTGGCTGGCTGACTTCTGTAATACAGAAGGTTCTGTGTATGTCCCTCGGGGGAAAGGCTATCAATAGTTTACACAGCAGCAAACTACCCATGCTAAAACCTGGCCTGCCTGGACAGATGTGCCCATTGGAGTAACAGAGGCATAACTACTATGGAAAAATCAGTCCATTAGATTGTGTTTGAAGGGTTGAATGTCTGGTATTGTTAACCTAGTTAAAAGCCCAAGGATTTTGGGAAAACATAAGACGTAGCACAGAACTACTCCCATTATCTTTTTAAGTGACATGTCAAATTGCCTTTTCATATTTAGGTTTATACTCACAGAGTACTGTTGTCCCTAAATTTAACCAGAGGAACTTTTCTCTGCCTTAAATAGGAGGTAGTACTGAATTCAGTGACTCAAAACTGGCCAATGTGCTAAGAATAAGTGTCTACTGAAAAGTTCAGAATTAAATAGGGCATTCATATCATCCTCCTTCCCAATGGCTTACAGAACATCACAGAAGGTAGGGCAGGAAGATGTAAGGGCTGAAGGTTGTGGGAGGATATCATCCAGATATGAGATGATTGTGTGTGTGTGTGTGTGTGTGTGTGTGTGTGTGTTTGCAAAGACATTATGAGACATTACATGTATGACATTTTAAAAGAATACATAAATATTATTTACAAAATAAAATTTGAAAAACAAAGAATTCACCATACAGAGTTCACACCTCAGGAGTTGGGAAACGTGTTCTACCTCAGCACATTAGACATATTGTTTCTACTCAATTATCATTCTCTCTTCTATCTCTGTAGACCCTAGACTCATGGGTAATATTTTATTGTTTTCTTTATGGTTCTGAACAACAACTAAAAAGGAGGTTTCCCAATCATGACACATGTTACAGTGCTTCTGCAAACCCATAGTGGTATAACTTCATGTAAAATATATAAACACACAGGCATGTGCATACACACACACACACACACACACACACACACTCACTCACTCACTATATGTAACTATAACTAAACATAAAATAAAATAATATTCTATGATTTTTTTCTAAGCACCGTTAATGTTATTGATATCCCCTCCCCATTTTGTTTTTGTTATTTATCCCTCCTCCCTCTCTTCCTCCTTCCTCTCCTCCTCTTTGTTTTAACCTCCATTCCTGCTCCACAATCAAGCTTCAACTTGTCTTTTTTTCAAAACTGCCCCAAGTCCCAGAAGTAGCCCTTTCTCTAATGAATACTGGTTTATTTTAAAGAAGAATGGCATTAACCCCAAGATCTGTACTTAATCTATTGATGACTTATCCAAGTTTGCTTTCTAGACACTTTCAACAGGCATTAGCAAATATCCATACCATTCATAAGCATTTCAATATAAGCTTCTTTCTTCCTTAGGATAAAAGAGGAATTCATCTCAGTGTCCCCTCTGCTTACACATTTAACAATGACTGGCTCTAACCTTCTTGCCCGCAAACCACTCCAACACAGAGACTCAACTACTTCTAACCACCATTTACTTACTTTAATTTTACTTCCAGTATATAGAAATGCTATGCCATACACACAGGGGAGCTACTGGTCTACTAAGGTACAGTGCTTTTTAATAGATTTTTTTTCATTCTTATAAAACACAATGATTTTTAAATTCAATTTACTTTATCTTTTATATTATTTTTTAATGTATCTGTGACAGAGTTAAATTAGTGTTTTGAAGTTGTAATTCTTTCTGCCTTAACCTTTCAATTGATTTATTTTACTTGAATATAAGACCCATTCATTGTGCAATATAGTTCAATGGACTTTGACAAATACATAGCACCCACAATTACAGCATCTTTTAGAAAAAAAATTATCACCTTAAACTGTCTGCTTCCTCTGAGCCACCAGAAACCATTTTGATATTTTAATACTTGTACAGTTTGCATTTTCTAGGCAACTACATGATCAAGACCATCAACCACAGCCATCATAAATGGGCTTCTTTCTTTTAGCAATAGGTACTTGATATGTTTGTGTTTTCTATGGCTTTATGGTTAATTAATTTTGTTGGTTGGAAGCATTACTTTAAGTGCACAGGCAATCATTTGGTGTTCTATATACTTATCAAAGCTCATTAGTTACTGGACAATTCTGCTAATTACACTGAAGCCTTCTATAAGCATCCATAAGAATATTTTTAACATTTGCTTTACTATTCATTTATTTGTATGTAATTGTGTGTGTGTGTGTGTGTGTGTGTGTGTGTGTGTGTGTGTGTGCGCGCGCGCGCGCGTGTGCAGGTGCATGAAGTTATTCATGAACATCATCAAGAATGCTTTCAGATCCTCAGAACTGGAGTCATACACAGATGACTATCTCCTGACATGGGTGTTGAAAACTGAACTGTCCTTTGCAAAATCAGCAAGCTCCCTTAACCACTGGCCTGCCTCTCTAATCACCATGTATACATTCTTGTGTGGAAAAAAAAGCTCCTTAACTAATTGGGTAATTGTTCAGAAACACAGTTTCTAGGATGCATGAGTACTGACCTTCATGAGGAAGTGAAAACAAGTCTTACGAATTAACCTGTTCATTTCACTGTCCCAGCAAGATTCTCAACATTTGGCTTAGCTTAGTTTCTGAGTTTGAGGTTCTCTCATGAATGGAATGGTAGCTCTTTATTTATGTACACACACACACACACACACACACACACACATAATTGCCATTTGAGATCTAACATGACTTCAGAACCCCTGTTAATTAAGATGCTTTATTTATAAACTGAATGATTTTTTTAATTTTAGCTATTTCCCCATATTTGCTTTATAGAATTTCTCCAAATCTGATGCTAATCCTTTGGTTCTAATGCTCTTTGCAAGGATACAGACTTTAAGTTTAATAAGCCAACATATCAATTTTTTAACAAGTCGTGGTTTTGCAATTGAGTTTACGATGCAATCTAAAGCCCACAGTCCCTTTGATTTATTTCCTAAGCTGTTGTTTACAGCTTTTACACCTCCACAATTTACATGTATATGTATGATCTAGAAATTACTTTGAAAGGCATGAGGCCTATGAATAGATACATTGCTTTTGCAAGTAGTTATTATCTAGAAATATGTTCTGAAAATAGCCTCTTCTCATAGAATTGTCTTTATTTCCTTGTCAAATATCAGCTTAATTATATTTGTATGGCTCTAGTTCACTCTGTTGTTGGTCCTGGTTTCCACTAATTGACTAGTGTTATGTTTCCTTGATTCTTGTAACATTGCAAAAGGTCTTGAAGTTCAGCAATGAGTATCCACCACTTTTATTCTTATTCTCTCTTATTGAATTGGCTACTCCAAGTATTCCATATTATTATGAGTATTAGAACCAGTTCCCAATATTTACAAAACTTTTTGCTTTGAATTTGATTATATCTATGTGTGTTTCATTCTTCTAATAGGATGAGTTGACATTTTAACATGAAATCCATATACTTGAAATCCAGAAATTTCAAGAATCTCTTTGTTCAGATCACACTTGGTATTGGGAGAACCAGCTTGCCTCCATATTAGGCTTAAGATAAACTAGGTTCATGTCTGGGCACTGAGGTGACTAGCCAAGAATGGTTACAGGAGGCATTAGTTCGCTCGTTCCTCCTACATCCACACTTCTGCTGCTCTCTGAGATGCTCATATGCTCATTTTGAAGATACTTGACTTCCTCCACAAACATACTCTGAGATGAAAAGAAAAATCCTTTATGCTTTGATCATCAAGTAGGTGTCAAAGAGATTCCCTCTGACATTGTTTGAGCTAAATGTTTATCTTTTAACTGATTACAGGGAGAATAAAAATTTTCAACATTCAGTCTAAGTTATAAGCCCCAAAATAGAATAAAAACATGGATTCCTTGAAAACAGATATATAGGCAACCTTATATAAAACTAAGCAGATTATTTTTATGTATTTATGAATATGTCCATCTATAACTGTCTGCAGACAATAGACAGATCTTTCCTTCTTGGACTCAAATTTACATAATTCTTATTTATATTTGATATAGATAACAAAGCAGACTGAAAAATTATATAGAAAATGCTTTGGATGGATATGACTAGTGACTACAGAGAATGATGCAAGAAATAAAGTAGAAATAGCATTTTAGTATATAGATAATATGTCTCAGTATTGTCCAGCAAATTGACAGTCACATCATAAAGGGCATTTTTGAATGCTATATTAAATTGATGCCCTGTAGACATAAGTGCCTAGAAGTAATGTCTCTTAGGGAAAGAGGAAGCAGTGGGCATGCCACCATGGCTGTAGAGACATCTAACTTTGAGCTGAGAGAGCTGAAAATACCAGCTAATTCAAGGAAGCTTCAAATGATGTATGTGTGAGGAATTGATCTATACAGATTATGAGAAATCAAATGCAGCCAGAGCAAAGTCTTGACATTTCATAGATGCCAAGTGTCCTCTTATAAATCATCTCCAAACAGCCTCACAACTAATAGATAAATGTACAAATATAGGAATGACCAGGACAACTGTTGGCCAAAGTCAACTAATGCATTTGATCATTGATTTGAGCATAAATTTCTTCCATCAAATTAAGGTCAATTGATGTAAATATGTATTAAGAAAGTGCTGATTTGGACTTACACAGAAAAATAACAGTTAAAGACTCCTAGTAGTTCATACTGTGACATTACATTTATTCCTTCAGATCTTTGTGTAGGAAGCCTTACTTTCATTTAATGTTTAAAGGTATTTTATTGATAAGAAATTATGACAATGGAGGCTAACACAAAGGGTTTAGATGATAATGAAGCATGGGAAAGCAAGAATGGAATGAATGCAAAACTTATCAAGGAAAAGACAAATCTCATGAAAGAGCATAAGAAACACAAGCTGCATTGAAGCCTGAGAAAGAGGGGGAAAGGGTATGTACTGGAGAAATGAGCTTGTACCAGCTCCCAGAAATCATACGTGAGTTCTAGTAAATGGTCTTGAACAGGCTACCACAGCTAATGCTGTCAGTTCATTCATGAGCTGTCTAGCTATTGGCCTTACTGATCTTTCCACAGCCCATATTTGTTCATTTATTTTTATTGAGATATCAAATACTTCATAAAAATCTGGAAAGGGAAAGGGAGAAAGACAGGCAGATAAAGAGGCAGAGAGGGATGGGGGTAAGACAAGGGAGAGAGGAGAGGAGAGAGAGACAGAAAAATAAAAAAGAGGAAGACAGAGGAAAGAATATGAGGAAAAGGAAAAAAGAAGGGCTAAGAGGGCACACATGTGTATGGGTGTTTCATTGTATATTATAATAAAAAAAGAAAATGTATGAAAATTCTCAGGCTAGAGTCAGATACAAGATAATTTTTCAACAAATTTTGTTCAATAAATACAGACTTCTTATAAAATAGAAATATAGAAAAACAAATAGCCATCCTAGTTTCTCCCTGTACTCTTGTCCAAGAATGAAAGTTATATTGCTTAAATTTTCTGTTCACAGATCAATTGATTCTTATATTTATATTTCCTTAAGGAAAATAAAAAGAGAGGTAGGAACTGGAGGAGTAATATGAGGACAGGATATAAATGGAGGAAAAGAGAGAAGCAAGAAAAGCCCATTGAAAGAAAGAAGGAACAGAGAAAAAGCAAAGGGAAGACATGAAGGAAAAGATGTCCAATAATTTAAAACTGTAAGAACAAAGATAATTTTAAAAATCAGGTATGTCGATCGATTTTCATTCTTATAATATTACATCATATCCTATATAGGAATGATATGTATGCATCTCCATTTGTTTGCTTGTTTGTGGAGGGAGCACACATGCATGCACAAACACGTTACTATGGTTTGTCATACTAAGTAAATGTAATGTTTCTTTTTTTCCCCCTCTTCTTCCTTTGCAGTCTTGTCACAACACTAGTGTCTTCAGAGAGTGAGTAAAATTCTCCTCATTTTATAGAAGTCTCTCTTCCCTGGAAACTCTGAAACATTTATCTTGAATTTATGAACACATTTATTACATAATCTTTCTCAGTGCACAAACGAAAGTCACCAGTGCCAGACTCACCAATAGTATTCGAACAAATCAGAAACACATTTGAGCTGTGCATTACGTGTAGAAGTGAGGGCAGAGTGTACTGGTTAACACTGCCTGTGGATGCGTGTAGAAGCAAGGGCATGATGTTATGGTTCACACTGGCTATATGAAGGAAGTACTGCAGAGATCACTCTGTTCATGTCGTCCACTTATGGGAATTTTATTTCACCTATTCTGCAGAGATGATAGTGAAATTATTAGGATCCTGAAGCCAGTAAGTCAGAGATCTTCCTCAAAACATGCTTGGTCAAAACCAGTCTGCTGTTTATCTAATTTCCTTGTCTATAAGCAATACCTTGGTTGCCAGAATGATTTTAAAATGTTTAAAACACATTGACCTTTTATTAGGACTGTATGTTACAGGTGTATTAGAAAAGCTGGTTCAAGCCATACTCATCTCACTGAGTGTACTTGGAAATATGGAGGCAGTGAGAGACACAGTTAAGAAAGAGATTGCCTATTACTTTTTCAAAAGTAAACGTTCAGAACAGGTGGCATTTGAGATGCTGTATATTATCTTGTCTTCTTTATTAAAGCAGAAAAGCCATCAACCAAACATGAAAACAGATCTCTAGGTGCGACCCTTTGAGATTCTGATTTGGAGTCCTTGGGAAAGGGCAGTTAGCTAGTCTCAAGCACGTGGTGCGTATCAGTGGTCAGGACCCAGATTTGAGAGAAACTTAAAGCAATGAATATCTGCGGTCAGTTAATTTCACGAACATAGGTTGCTAATCAATGCTTATAAGTTCCATACACACTTTCCCTCATCCTGTACTTAAATTTTCTTATTCTACAGTGCATAGAATCTATATTGTGTGTAAAAGTTGCTTTGCAAAAAAACAAAACCCATAGGTCGATTTCACTTGAAATCGGTAATTATGAAAGATAGCAAAAGTACAACTCAGCATATTCTCTATGAAATCTTTATAGACATTAGTGTTCTTTTCTTTCTTTAGTAAAGATGGTACTCAATGTTTAAATTATTGATAAAAATGTTCACACAAAAGGGGTAGGGATGGAGGGTTAAATGGAAATGTAACATTATTGAAGATAGGACAATTGTTCTAAGTGTGAGGTAGTGTATAATTAATATTAATGGAACTTTAATTTTGCTAAAGAATCAAAATTGGACAATAGCCCATAGTGCTAAAGATCATGGACTTAAAAACAAACAAAATATAAAATGGTAATTACTAATAACTGATAACAATGAATGCACCTGAAAATTGAAGTGAAGATTGAAAGTCTAGGTCCACAACTAAGTACAATAATACAGAGAGTGAAGGAGCCTTGCCTAAAGAAGTGTGTGCATGTATATCTGCATATATATGTGTGTGTGCATGCAGTAACATACACATACATGCTCAAGCACAAAAACATGCGCAGTAAATCATGAGGCAGAAAGATTGTCCTTTCACAGTAGAATACTGCTGAGACAATGCTAACCAAAGACAAGAACCGGCCTTGCAATCTCATTAATTAAAATTTCCATTTATAACTTTCCTTCTGCGAGGAGGAAAGCTGATTATAAGTTTCTTAAGTCAAATGAATTAAATTTCCACAATTATAATTTCCAATCTCCACTCACTCTCTAACCTGCCTCTCCTAGCCATCTCAAAGCTCGGTTGCAATTTAACCCATTCGGTTGGCTTAGGGATAGGGATCATGTGTTCTCTATGAGATAAAGAATGGTGGACTCCTTCACTAAGGGACCCCAGCCTGAAAATATTACTGACATTAAGCCATCAGAGTGAATATAAAATAGCATTCATAAATTTCCACTTTCATCTCTATGTAAATTTAGCCAACATATTTCAAAGAACAGTAATTTATGAATATTTATATTTCTAATACTTGCCTATGAAAGCCTTTTAAAATTGCATTTTAAATAATGCTTTAAAAGAACATTGTGTTATAAAACCTTCTATGGTTGTACGTGGAACTACTAAATAGAGATTTATCAATTTGAAGAAATGATACCCACTGAAACATTTCTAAGGTAAAATATTGGAAGCAACTGTGATACTGTGCATAAAGATGCCTAGGTTGAGAATGTGTGTATTAGAATGAGGCTATGAAATGCACATTTTAAAATTCCTGCACGTTTTACCAATATGAAATATAAATCAAAAATGAAGGTTGGGTGCTGACTTTTATCCAGAACCTGTTCTATTCTAAATTCAGAACAAAGGATGGTCCTACTCTCTTCCTACCTCGGGATCAGGCACATTCCCAAATACAGTATGTGAGTTACAGAAGGCGCTCCTGATGGGATCAATATACATATCTTCAAGTGATTCTTGTAGATGCAGATTTCATGTCAGTAATCATTCTTCGGGGTGACAAATGGGTGTCTGTGTAGTGGCTATGAGCTAAAACCAGATGGGGACCAACAAAGAGAAATATATGCTGTACCCTTCGGCAAAACAAACACCTCTGTCAAATCTCAGCTAAGCCTTAAGATCTCCACTCAGTTGGGTGAAGTCTCCTTACAGCAACCAGTGTCTCACTTGTTTAAGGTCACCTGACCATGAATACTGATCAAATCAACAAAATCGCTGACAATAACATTGAACAAATATCTAAGTACCCCAAAACAGGCTAAGTTTGCATAGAAAATGAAGGCCACATAAAACTGAAGAGAGGACACCTTATGTGAAATCCCATTAAGGGTAAGGTAGACTCTAGGACAAATGTGCCCTCAGTACTTTATGACTTAACAGAAGAACGAATATTGAAAGTGCATTGTCATTTCTATGGTTGCTGCCCTTAGACCAGTTCTACCCCTTACATCCTCATAAGAAGACCACTCCCAAGCAGTGAGGTTTGCAAAGTAATTGATATCAAGGCACTGTTGCAACAGCCACATATTTGATTTCTGGTATACTCCAACTAAACAAGGAAATCTCAAAAACGTCAAGTAATTGTTCACAAAGGAAGCTGAGTCAACCTCAATAAATATCTTAATTTTTTTAATTGTGTGTGTTTATTGTGTATGTGTGCTTGTGTGCAAAACTGTACATGAGTATGTGCAGATATGCATAAAGCCTGGAGTCTGACCTTGGGTGTTACCCAGGAACAAGCTGTCCTTCCTTCGAAACATGCTATCTCTTTGTGAATGAGCTCCTCAATGAGGCCAGACTGGCTAGCCAGGGAAGCCTAGGCCTTCCCAGCCATACGATAGTTACAGGGGCTTCCCATCGTACCCATTGTTTTAATGTGAGTGTTGTGGGTCGAACTTAGGCACTCATCCCTGAAATGAGTCACTTACTGATGCTCTGCTCAGCCCACTCAAAGCATCTTACTTAAAAATACATACCCTTGACTTATAGACCATGACTTACAAAATGCCCAGTATAGCCCAGGAATAAATTATATTTAAAAATAAAGAAATATCCAGGATTGATAGTGCACTTCTCTAATCTCAGCACTCAGGAGGCATTAGCAGATATATCTATGAATTCAAGGCCACCCAAGTATACAAAGTAAGTTCCAGACCAACCAAGGATAGACAGTACTCAGTTTCAAAAATCAAAAATGAATGAATGAATGACTACATGAATTAAATATAAAGAAAAATACAAGATTACTTTGATTTAGCCTGATCAAGTTATATAATCCAAGTCACCATCTACTTCAACGTAGGATGAGGCAGAGCAAGTCTTAAGTAAACTCTTCTTTTGATCTATCAAAGTTTCAAACCAGTGAGCTTGTAAATGCAATCCTTATTTTAAGCAAGTGTCTGGACAATGATGTTCATTAGAGTTTGTGAACCAAAGATGTGCTTTGTACTGTCTTAAGTATAATATGTATTATTTTAATTATCATATTTAAAAAGCTGTTAGTTATTACTAGTCTGGTTTTAAAGATGAGAAAATCCGCGCAAAAGAAATTAAATCAAGAGATAAATTCATACTGCATAGGTGACAGAGATAGGAATTTAATCCAGATATTATGATTTCAAAGATAGCATCTTTTTCATACCCTATACCAAGATTACACTGATGCATTTTAATATTGAATACACATTGAATTCTAGATAGATATGCAGAACATTCTAATTGAAATTCTGTAGGGATTTTTTGTTGAGAATTAAGGCAGTAAATAACCTCCCCTTTTTAACTTTCACTCAAAGACTTCCAAATATGTTTATTTAACAAAATGTTATGCATTTTAATAATATAATTTAAAGAAAACCTGTGCATTGGTTTGCTTGTAACAAATTTCAATAAATGATGACATATTCCTCAAGTACTGCAAGCCTGTCAATGGGAAGAGTGCTAGGCACATTCTTTGCCATCCTCCTCCATCCAAGGATGAATTAGTCCCATCTATATTATCCACCAAACCATGCACTTCCCACTTCCACAATCAGTTTCCAAGTCTGTATCACAGTCATGTTGTTTGATAACTACGTCTTTCCACCAGGAGAATGTTGTGCAACATCCAGAGAGGACTGCTCTGACCTGGGATCAAGCCGATAGAAAGTCTTCCTTAACTCTTCAGAGACTGCACTACATGTTTGGGATTCCAGTGTGGCCCCAAGCCTTTCTCAGGTTGAGCTTCCAAGCACAAAATCCATACCTTAGTTGAACACATCACAGCAAGGACAGTTAGCCAGAATTAGAACTACAGAAGTCTAAATGCAATGTTAGTACATTTAGGGACTTTTCCAAGAATTAGATCTTTGTCCCCGTTTTGTCAGGTTTTGCTAAATAGGTGCTGGATTCCAGGGCTTGCTTGGTTCTCCCACCATACTGTCAGATGTGCTAAGTTCAGGAGGATTGCTCAGAACTCACCTCTATTGTCCTGCACTCTTCTTTTATATCATTTAGGACCTAGGTTTATGTTTATAAGAAAAGAATTAAGTTTAAGCATGAAATCCGTAACATTTTCTAGAAAACATTTCACAGACCAGCCTCACCGAGCCGAGGAAACATCACTCAGATCACGCTTCTTAGCTGACGCGTTTCTGCTATCTCTTTCTGTGCTTGCAAACTTAGTGCCAAGGAGCTTCTCTGCCTCCCTCTCATTCTGCCCTGATTCTGTCTGATGGATGTCTCTCAAATTCTTGTGTTAACACTTAATGACATTAGGAGGCCACAAAGGAAGTTGACATAGTGATCAAGTCATATGTTCTCATAACTAGAATTTGTGCACATTTAACAGAGGCCCCAGGCAGCTTGCTGCCTCGTCTCATTCACCATGTAGACATGGAATATGCCATCTGTGAACCTGGAAGGGCTTCTACTGACCTTCATATACTCATGTCTTGCGTATGAAATGCTCAAAACTCTAGAAATGTAGGAAAGAAATGTCTTCAATCCACAAAGAACTCAGTATACGCTATATTTTCTTAATCGCCTCAAATGTCTTCCTTTTTATAAAATTAAACTTAAATGACACTCATTCAGAGCTATGAAATGAAGTGAATAAAGAGATTAGCAGATAAAAAGTTATAGTAGCTTTTCCCAATAAGTTTCAGCTTTGAAATTTTATCGAGCATGCATTAAAAGGGAGCTTTCTCATTCCTTTAATACTGATTTTATAAAATGTCTAAGGTTGGAAAAGGCCTTAATGTGTTTGTTTATTTCGGCCAAAAATTATTAAGCTTTCAATGTACCTTTATATATAGGAATATTGAAACAGTTTTAAATTATAGTCCAGTTAAAATTATTTTAGGAGTTACAACTTTAATAATTAGAGTTGTTGAATTGCAGTAACTTTCAAAACTTTTGCTAGGTTTACAGTCAATGAAATGCATATACTGACTTAGGCTCTAACATTTAAGGAGACAAGGTTTAGCTAAGTAAGTACATACAAAATGGTAAGGACCATCTACTTTAAAACAGCCAGCACTGTTATTCACGCTATTGGAAAGCAGCCTTGTTTTTCCTCTCTCAGCAGCTATCAATTGCAAACAGCTTCTCAGGGGTGGGGCTCTGTGCCCACTTGCCCTTCTCAGGGGTGGGGCTCTGTGCCCACTTGCCCTTCTCAGGGGTGGGGCTCTGTGCCCACTTGCTCTTCTCAGGGGTGGGGCTCTGTGCCCACTTGCCCTTCTCAGGGGTGGGGCTCTGTGCCCACTTGCCCTTCTCAGGGGTGGGGTTTTGTTCCCACTTGCCCTTCTCAGGGGTGGGGCTCTGTGCCCACTTGCCCTTCTCAGGGGTGGGGCTCTGTGCCCACTTGCCCTTCTCAGGGGTGGGGCTCTGTGCCCACTTGCCCTTCTCAGGGGTGGGGTTTTGTTCCCACTTGCCCTTCTCAGGGGTGGGGTTTTGTTCCCACTTGCCCTTCTCAGGGGTGGGGCTTTGTGCCCACTTGCCCTTCTCAGGGGTGGGGCTTTGTGCCCACTTGCCCTTCTCAGTGCTGGAATTCTTCTGGCTTAGACTTGTACAGGTCTGGCATGAGGTCACAGAAGCTGTGAATCATATGTGCAGACTTACTATTCTGTGGAAAACTCTGCTTACTTGAAGTCATCCCTCCGCTCCAATCTTTAAAATCTTTTTACCTCCTCTACACACAGATTCATGAGCCTTAAGGTAGAGTGTAATAAAGATAGCCTATTTGAAGCTAAGTACCGCAGAGTGCATACAAAGTCCTTTCATCATATTCGCACTTTACTTCTCCAACAACTCCTCCTATTTCCAGACTTCCCGGTTACCTGTACCTTCATGTCCACTTTTTAAAATAACCCATTGTGCCAGCACCATTTGTTGAAAATGCTGTTTTCTTCCACTGGATGGTTTAGCTCCCTTGTCGAAGATCAAGTGACCATAGGTGTGTGGGTTCATTGCTGGGTCTTCAATTCTATTCCATTGGTCTACTTGTCTGTCACTATACCAGTAGCATGCAGTTTTTATCACAATTGCTCTGTAGTAAAGCTTTAGGTCAGGCATGGTGATTCCACCAGAGGTTCTTTTATCCTTGAGAAGAGTTTTTGCTATCCTAGGTTTTTTGTTATTCCAGATGAATTTACAGATTGCTCTTTCTAATTCAATGCAGAATTGAGTTGGAATTTTGATGGGGATTGCATTGAATCTGTAGATTGCTTTTGGCAAGATAGCCATTTTTACAATGTTGATCCTGCCAATCCATGAGCATGGGAGATCTTTCCATCTTCTGAGATCTTCTTTAATTTCTTTCTTCAGAGACTTGAAGTTTTTATCATACAGATCTTTCACTTTTTTAGTTAGAGTCACGCCAAGATATTTTATATTATTTGTGACTATTGAGAAGGGTGTTGTTTCCCTAATTTCTTTCTCAGCCTGTTTATTATTTGGGTAGAGAAAGGCCATTGATTTGTTTGAGTTAATTTTATATCCAGCTACTTCACCAAAGCTGTTTATCAAGTTTAGGAGTTCTCTGGTGGAACTGTTAGGGTCACTTATATATACTATCATATAATCTGCAAAAAGTGATATTTTGACTTCCTCTTTTCTAATTTGTATCCCCTTGATCTCCTTTTGTTGTTGAATTGCTCTGGCTAATACTTCAAGTACTATGTTGAAGAGGTAGGGAGAAAGTGGGCAGCCTTGTCTAGTCCCTGATTTTAGTGGGATTGCTTCCAGCTTCTCACCATTTACTTTGATGTTGGCTACTGGTTTGCTGTAGATTGCTTTTATCATGTTTAGGTATGGGACTTGAATTCCTGATCTTTCCAAGACTTTTATCATGATGGGTGTTGGATCTTGTCAAATGCTTTTTCTGCATCTAACGAGATGATCATGTGGTTTTTGTCTTTGAGTTTGTTTATATAATGGATTACATTGATGGATTTTCGTATATTAAACCATCCCTGCATCCCTGGAATAAAACCTACTTGGTCAGGATGGATGACTGCTTTAATGTGTTCTTGGATTTGGTTAGCGAGAATTTTATTGAGTATTTTTGCATCGATATTCATAAGGGAAATTGGTCTGAAGTTCTCTGTCTTTGCTGGATCTTTCTGTGGTTTAGGTATCAGAGTAATTGAGGCTTCATAAAATGAGTTGGGTAGAGTACTTTCTACTTCTATTTTGTAAAATAGTTTGTGCAGAACTGGAATTAGATCTTCTTTGAAGGTCTGATAGAACTCTGCACTAAACCTGTCTGGTCCTGGGCTTTTTTTGGCTGGGAGACTATTAATGACTGCTTCTATTTCTTTAGGGGATATGGGACTGTTTAGATCGTTAACTTGATCCTGATTTAACTTTGGTACCTGGTATCTGTCTAGAAATTTGTCCATTTCGTCCAGGTTTTCCAGTTTTGTTGAGTATAGCCTTTTGTAGAAGGATCTGATGGTGTTTTGGATTTCTTCAGGATCTGTTGTTATGTCTCCTTTTTCATTTCTGATTTTATTAATTAGGATTTTGTCCCTGTGCCCTCTAGTGAGAAGTGCCCTAGTGCCCTCTAATTACTACAAAGCAATTGTGATAAAAACTGCATGGTACTGGTATAGTGACCGACAAGTAGACCAATGGAATAGAATTGAAGACCCAGAAATGAACCCACACACCTATGGTAACTTGATATTCGACAAGGGAGCTAAACCCATCCAATGGAAGAAAGACAGCATTTTCAACAAATGGTGCTGGTACAACTGGCTGTTATCATGTAAAGAATTCGAATCGATCCATTCCTATCTCCTTGTACTAACGTCAAATCTAAGTGGATCAAGGAACTTCACATAAAACCAGAGACACTGAAACTTATAGAGGAGAAAGTGGGGAAAAGCCTCGAAGATATGGGCACAGGGGAAAAATTCCTGAATAGAACAGCAATGGCTTGTGCTGTAAGATCGAGGATTGACAAATGGGACCTCATGAAACTGCAAAGCTTCTGCAAGGCAAAAGATACCGTCAATAAGACAAAAAGACCACCAACAGATTGGGAAAGGATCTTTACCTATCCTAAATGAGATAGGGGACTAATATCCAATATATATATATATATATATATATATATATATATATATATATATATATATATATAAAGAACTCAAGAAGGTGGACTCCAGAAATTCAAATAACCCCATTAAAAAATGGGGCTCAGAACTGAACAAAGAATTCTCACCTGAGGAATACCGAATGGCAGAGAAGCACCTGAAAAAATGTTCAACATCCTTAATCATCAGGGAAATGCAAGTCAAAACAACCCTGAGATTCCACCTCACACCAGTCAGAATGGCTAAGATCAAAAATTCAGGTGACAGCAGATGCTGGCGAGGATGTAGAGAAAGAGGAACACTCCTCCATTGTTGGTGGGATTGCAAGCTTGTACAACCACTCTGGAAATCAGTCTGGCGGTTCCTCAGAAAATTGGACATAGTACTACCGGAAGATCCCTCAATACCTCTCCTGGACATATATCCAGAAGATGTCCCAACCAGTAAGAAGGACACATGCTCCACTATGTTCATAGCAGCCTTATTTATAATAGCCAGAACCTGGAAAGAACCCAGATGCCCCTCAACAGAGGAATGGATAAAAAAAATGTGGTACATTTACACAATGGATTACTACTCAGCTATTAAAAAGAATGAATTTATGAAATTCCTAGGCAAATGGTTGGACCTGGAGGGCATCATCCTGAGTGAGGTAACACAATCACAAAAGAACTCAAATAATATGCACTCACTGATAAGTGGATATTAGCCCAGAAACTTAGTATAGTGAGATATAAGGTACAATTTGAAAAACACATGAAACTGAAGAAGAATGAAGACCAAAGTCTGGACACTTTGCCCCTTCTTAGAATTGGAAACAATCACCCGTGGAAGTAGTTACAGAGACAAAGTTTGGAGCTGAGACAAAAGGATTGACCATCAAGAGACTGCCATATCCAGGGATCCATCCCATAATTAGCCTCCAAACGATGACACTATTGCATACACTAGCAAGCGTTTGGTGCAAGGACCATGATATAGCCGTCTCTTGTGAGACTAGGCCGGGGCCTAACAAACACAGAAATGGATGCTCACAGTCAACTATTGGATGGATCACAGGCCCCCCAATGGAGGAGCTAGAGAAATTACCCAAGGAGCTAAAGGGATCTGCAACCCTATAGGTGGAACAACATTATGAACTAACCAGTACCCCGGAGCTCTTGACTCTAGCTGCCTATGTATCAAAAGATGGCCTAGTCCGCCATCACTGGAAAGAGAGGCCCATTGGACAGGCAAACTTTATATGCCCCAGTACAGGGGAACACCAGGGCCAAAAAAATGGGAATGGGTGGGTAGGGGAGTGGGGGGGGAGGGTGTGGGAGGCTTTTGGGATAACATTGGAAATGTAATTGACGAAAATACGTAATAAAAAAATAAGAGAAAAAAAACAAAAAATAAAAAAATAAAATAAAATAACCCATTGAGTTCCATTTGTGTTCCCAATATATCCAGGGCATCCACTGGGCATCTTTAACAATGGTTAATGCGTTGGAGTCTACACCCTTAAAGAAAACTGACTCCCTTTCCTAGATAGCCATCAACTTTCACTACCTTCTCATCTCGCAGTAGGAGCTGATGAGCATGGCTCCCTTTGATGCTGGAATGTTGACTGGCTTTATCTTTTTCTTCAAATTAGTATAAAAAGAGATATTGACTTATCATAGATTTATCAGTAGGTAAGTTGGAAAGTCAGGCTTCATTACAGAGCAGGGGGTCAGCCCATCTGGGCTAAATTGTATTGATTCCTGACATCCTACCCTTTCCTCCATTCTCCATCCTGTTTAATACTCCTGTTTCTATTTCTCCTTTTAATACATTTTAACTCCACAAACTCAGATGTTAAAAGGAGAACGCTCTGCCCACATACATGTGTACTCTATCTACATGGTTTGCACACATTATGTCCGACATACTTAGGTTTTGAAATACTGAATCAAAATTAGTCAAGAAGCTAAATGCTGAATATTGGAATAGTATGTTACCTTCAAAGTTTTAAAATTGAACATGCTACCCAGCAGGATGTCAGGTAAGGCTGAGAGAAGGAAGAAAATGAGTGCTACGAACATCAGCAAGACATCCATTTTCTACCGGCACCTGCAGAGATAATATGGTGTGCTCAGGCTTCAGCTATAGTCTTTGTCTTTTGATTGCTTTACTCATCACCAACAAATGTCAGCTTTTCACAGAAGCACTTGTATATGGAATCAATGCAATTTAGCCCAGATGGGCTGACCCCTGCTCTGTAATGAAGCCTGACTTTCCAACTTACCTACGGATAAATCTATCGTTCATAAGTCAATATCTCTTTTTATACTAATTTGAAGAAAAAGATAAAGCCAGTCAACATTCCAGCATCAAAGGGAGCCATGCTTATCAGCTTCTCCTGCGAGATGAGGAGGTAGTGAAAGTTGATGGCTACCTAGGAAAGGGAGTCAGTTTTCTTTAAGGTTGTGGACTCAAACACATTAACCATTGTTAAAGATGCCCAGTGGATGCCCTGTATATATTGGGAACACAAATGGAACTCAATGGGTTATTTTAAAAAGTGGACATGAAGTTACAGGTAACAGGGAAGGCTGGAAATAGGAGGAGTTATTGGAGAAGTGGCATGCAAATATGATGAAAGGACTTTGTATGCACCTGTGTCATTATCAAAGAATTAACAAAAATATTATCATTTAAAAAGTACTGTCCTTAAGTAAAAGTGTCCTTGAATATGTTGAAAATTGTATGTTAAACAAAAGAAGCACTTTGGTTTTATCAGCTTCTCTGATAAAAATAATTTTAAAGAGATATCATTTAGAAAATACAAAATTTTTCTTGCTGGGCAGTGGTGGCACATGCCTTTAATCCCAGCACTTGGGAGGCAGAGGCAGGCGGATTTCTGAGTTCGAGGCCAGCCTGGTCTACAAAGTGAGTTCCAAGACAGCCAGGGCTATACAGAGAAACCCTGTCTCGAAAAACAAAACAAACAAACAAACAAAAAAAAAAAACCCAACCAAACAAAAAAAATTTCCATTTGCTGCTGTACCCTTACTATATAGTCTTGTTTTATCATCTGGAAACATGTATCATAAATAGTTTTACAACTTAGTGAAAGAATACTATTTATATAACATATTTTTAATAAATAAATGATTAATCAATTTTATTGACTAATCCATATGTTACTAGTAGACCGTTTTTGCTATTGAATCTAGCATGGCATAGTAATGTATCAGTGTAGTATGCAAACATTTACATGAAGAGAAATACTTTAGGTCACATCTGAGAATTGTTTTATACCTCCCAAGAAAAGAAAGGTTGTAAAGGCAGAGGTGGGTAATTAACAAACAGCACAGCATCTCTCAGCTATCATCCTGGAAAATGATTTTTAGTCATGGGAGACAAAAGAATAGTGTGTCACTTAATTACTCTGAGCTTCAATTTCTCCCTGTGTACCATGGAGATGATAATACTTGGACAGCTTACTTTATAATATTGTACTGAAGAAAAGTAGAAAAGCGTCTACTAAATAAAGGTAGCATGAAATACAGAATAATCTAAAAGAGAGAGCTGCTACATAGTTCTGTATTATTGTGATACAAAACAAACAAAAATACTCTTACTATGAAATTAGATTACTTTTTTTCTATCCTGAATATAGTTTCTAGGAGCCTCCTATAATCTGAATATAGTTTCTAGGAGCCTCCTATAATCTGAATATAGTTTCTAGGAGCCTCCTATAATCTGAATATAGTTTCTAGGAGCCTCCTATAATCTGAATATAGTTTCTAGGAGCCTCCTATAATCTGAATATAGTTTCTAGGAGCCTCCTATAATCTGAATATAGTTTCTAGGAGCCTCCTATAATCTCAAACAGAGAAAGGTGAAGGTTGCTGAGGCTATGGATACATTGCTGAAAAGAAAGAAGAAAGGGAAGAAAGAGGGAGAAGCAGGCAGAGGTAGAGAAACTTTCCATGGGTAGTCACTGAAACCCGTGTCCCCTCTCCTCTTGTCCATTTAACAAGTGTCTGTGAGTCCTTAGGCATTTAAATTTTTGAAGCAATGAAAGGACCTAAGGCAACAGGATGAAATAGTCTAAACAGGTGAGAAAATTTAATCTCCATCTTTATTCAAAGAAATTAATGGAAAACTGCCCTCTTGCCAAACCTATTAGCACCTGACAATGAAGCTGTTAGCAGAGGCCCAATGGTTGATTATTCTCCTGTGAGGGAAACAACCTGCTGACATTTCACTATCAGGCTGAGTGTGATTAGCCTTTCACTTAGAATTTGACCCTGCAAGGCTGAGCTGTTCAAAGCTACCTGAAAGGGTAGACAGTTGAATATGCAGCTCTACAGTCATGAACAGGAAAATACAAAGTGATTCTGTCTAGACGTGGACATTTGAAGCTAGGCCAAGCAAGAAGAAAATTACTGTAAACTGAATAATAACCTAGCGAAGAAATCAGACAGCACCAAGGTTGATTTTAAAAAATCCATAAATCCAGAGAAGTCAGTCTAAATATGAGCTGTGTATACACATTCTTTCTGAACAGCAAACTGTTTGTGAGATTATAATAAAACATTTATGCCTTCTCTTTCCTTCTTCAATATAACCCTTCTCATTCTTCATCAAATTATAGCGTCTTCTTTCTATTTGTTATTTTATGCATATATGTATATATATATACCACACACTTGTCAACCAATTGGTGTACTCTTCCCTGGGAAGATTGCCTGTCCTAACTCCAGCATTCCTCAGTTCCTAAAGTTATCAGTGTAGATTTGAAGCCTCACGAAGCCGTCCTGTTTGCAGTGTCCAATGGTGTCATCATTGTTCAGCTCACACTTGGGAAGTCATGTTCGTGAGACTTTATGGTTGAAGCTTCTGAAGTATAATAAGAGCCAAGGGAGAGAAGGGGTTGCTGTGAAGTTGTATCTTCAAGCAGCAGTTGTTTTATTTTTTTTTTCATTTTTAAATTTTATTTAATCTTTTTCTATAGTCCAGACTTTATCCCCCTCGAGGTTCCTCTTTGTTCCACACCCCATACCTCCTCCCCCTGTCTCCACTAGGATCTCCCACTCATCCATCCCCAACCCAACCGACCTCCCCACTCCCTGGGGCCTCCAGTCTCTTGAAGGTTCTGTTCATTCTCTCTGACTGAGTCCAGACCTAGAAGTCTTCTGCTGTATGTGTTGGGGGCCTCATATCAATTGGTGTGTGCTGCCCAGTTCTTGACTCGGTGTCTGAGAGATCTCAGGGATACAGGTCAGTTGAGACTACTCGTCGTCCTATAGGGTCATCTTCCTCCTCAGATTCGTCCCTCTTTTCCCAAATTCAACTACAGGGGTCACCAACTTCTGTCCATTGGTCGAGTGTAAATATCTGCATCTGACTCTTTCAGCTGATTGTTGGGCCTTTTGGAGGGCAATCATGCTAGTCTTCTGTATGTAAACACACCATAGCATCAATAATAGTGTCAGGCCTTGGGACCTCCCCTCCAGCTGGATTCCAATTTGGGCCTGTAGCTGGATCTTTTTTTCTTCGGGGTCTTCTCCATTTTATCTTCCTGCAGTTCTTTCAGACAGGAACAATTGTGGGTCAGAGTTTTTGATTGGGGATGACAACCCCATCCCTCTCTTGATGCCCTGTCTTTTTGCTGGAAGTAGGCTCTACAAGTTTCCTCTCCCCACTGTAGGTCATTTCAATCCTTTGAATCCTGAGAGTCTCTCACCTCCCAGGTCTCTAGTAAAATCTAGAGGGTCCCCCCACCTTCTACCCTGCAAGGTTGCTTGTTTCCATTCTTACTGCTGGCCCTCGAGGCTTTAGTCCTGTTCCCCCACCCAATACCTGAACATGTTCCCTTCTTCACCCCTATGTCCCCTTTCTCACCCAGGTCCCTCCTTCCCTCCCCCCTCCTGTGATTTCTTTCTTCTCTCTTCCAAGTGGGATTGAGGCATCCTCACTTGGGCCCTTCGGCTTGTTAACATTTTTTTGAGTTCTGTGGAATATATCCTGGGTATTCTGTACTTTTTTGGCTAATATCTACTCATTGGTGAATACATACCATTCCTGTCCTTTTGGTTCTGAGTTACTTTACTCAGGATGATATTTTCTAGTTCCACCCATTTGTCTTCAAAACACAAGATACCCTTATTTTTGATAATTGAGTAGTATTCCGTTGTGTAAATGAACCACATTTTCTGTATCCATTCTTCTGTTGTGGGACATCTTGTTGCTATCTCAAACAAGACTGCTATAAAAAGTGAGCCCTGCATTCAGTGAAGGTCAAGAACCTGGAACTGAAAATATTATCTCAAGATACAGACAGATTATTCACACATAGGGAGTTCTGAGTGTGTGTGTGTGTGTGTGTGTGTGTGTGTGCCGACACAACAGTACACTTTAATATAAAAAGGTAGAGTAATGCTGTGCACATTGACTAATAATGTGCACATACACTAATGTTGAGCACAGAGTAAGAGTCATTCACTCAGACAAGTGTGATCCCAATTCACATAGCAAGAAAGCAGATCACTGAAAGAAAAGGCTTGAGTCATAGTTTAGGACTTGATTAAACTCCAAATCTAAAGCACAATTACTGCAGTTGAAATCAAAAGGTTACTTATGGGGCTGTCATTTTCATTTCTTCCTTAGTACAAATCTCTTTCTAAAAAAAATTGGAATAAGAGAAATAAATAGTCCATAAATCCATAACCTAAAGACAAATTTATACATCTTTCTCTGTTTCTGAATTTTAGTCTATGCATACAATCATATATACATTATGATCTACTTCCATTGGCTGATCCTTTCTCAATAATTGGCACTCTGATTTCTTTCTTAGTATATGTGTTCTTCCTTTACAGATAAAGAAGGTAATTTAAATTCACAGTTTCCAATGGTCTATAATGATCTATTATGTATACTGAGTTTCATTGTTTATAATATTCAAATACTCAATTTACTATCATTGACAATATTTACTGTTCAGTCGTACAGGTCAAATGTATGAAATTTACCTTTCAGCAGTCAAAGTTATGAAATGTCCCTCTCCTAGAGAATGGAGCTGAAGGTTTTCTCTGAGGATTATGATAATTTTCACACCCAGTCAAATCAATTCAATGCCCATTAAAAGGTGGCATCTAGACCATAAACCACCCCATGCTATGACCACATTCTCAGACCTTTCTCCACACGCACACCTCGTACACTGGCTTTGCCTAGTCCGTGTAGCTCTTCTCACTCATCAAAGGGACTTCCTTTCACAGAAGGTGGAGAACATTTCAGACATCTGTAACTAGTCAAAATGCAAACAAGAGCTGACTATGGGAATCCCAGGAACAGCTGGTACATCTACAACATCACCAAAATCCAGGTAACGTCACACAGGAACAGGAAGAAAAATTATAAGAGCCAGAGGAAATGAATGTCTGCTTTGAGATATGGTGATCTTTTATATACAGAAACAAAGCTACACCCATGAAAATTTAGTAACATGGTGGCATAGATACCGCCAGTGGCTATCACGATATGAATGGAATATATCCCACATGGGTTACCCCAGATGAAGAACTATAGATAATTAATGATAATTAATGACTGTCCAGAGAGGGAGAATCAGTCTTCTTAAGAGTCAAGCCCCCTAGTTAATTACCCAATAAGAAGTAGTCAGCCTTAAATACATAAAAACAGCACTAAGTGTACTCAAAATATTTTGTTTACATATTTAAGAAAATAAATATATATGTAACAAAAATAATTAAAGAGGTCATGAATTTGAGAGGGACTAAAGGGACAGGAAATTGGAGTGGGGACAAGAGAAAAATTATGTAAATGAGTTACTATTATATGAAATTCTCACAAAAAAAACCCTAAAGAACAAAACCTTAAAATTTTAATAAAGAAGTGGAGATAAAAGCCTTCTATCTTTAGAACATGCCCCTTTGTGACTACAGTGAGATTTAGAAAAGGCTGAGGGTAGTGTTGTTAACTTCTCAAGAGAGTTTGTCAACATCAAGAAACTTCTTCCAGTGTCTATACTAGTGCTTCTTGGACAGTAGTACTCTCCATCTTTCCAATGGAGTCACCCTGTGGAGATGACAAATGCAGCTGGAGAGAGAAAAGAGCCCAGTGGATCCTCAGCTGTGTGAGCCCCAGCACAAGTTTCAGACAGGTGCTTGAAGTAGGCTCCATGTTGATGTGCTGCAGGAGTAGTGCATATGCGCTCAGAATTGTGTGTACTCAATGCTCCAAAACGTTGGTGCCATTCTTCAAAGCTGCTGATTAGTCTAGTTTCCTTCACATAGAAGTAGATAACTTAAAGAAATTTGTGGGGTGAAGACATAGAACCAATATATATTAGTAAGGGCTGTATAAGTTTGTGACGTAAAGAGTGTTGAACGAGAGAGACAATGAGTAAAAACCTTCTTGCCCCAATCCCTAAAGATTCTGAGCAATGAGAGCCCAAAGGGGATAAATACATTAAGCGTAGATATAGGGATGTTTATTTACATAACACAGGTAAAATAAGCAGCACTATTACATACTTCATATGAAAAAGGACAAAGCATAGCTCCTGCTACAGTGTATCTAGAAAATAGAATATTAAAATATTTGTTAAGCAATTTAATTAATTGTGGGTTGTTTGTTTGCTTCTTTGTGTGTGTGTGTCTGTGTGTGTGAGTGTGTGTGTGTGTGTGTGTGAGTGTGTGTGTGTGTGTCTGTGTGAGTGTGTGTGAGTGTGTGTGTGTGTCTGTGTGTCTGTGTGAGTGTGTGTGTGTGTTCATTTACCTATGGAGGTGTGGAGGCCAGGCGCTATATTGTTTGCCTGTTGTTTATTCTTTGATGTGGGGTCTCTCAGTAAACCTGAAATCATCAAGGTCATCTTGCCTCAACAGCAGCGCTGGAGTTATCGTGCACTATATTAAATGTAACTGCTTTTCTGATTTATTTTCTCAGCATGCTCATAATTGTGGCATATGAAGGATACTGGGTTTTGTACTTTGAGTCTGTATTCTGCTGTAAATAGCTTTCTGCTAAACATTTTCTGGGGCTGATCGGCAAATAGTTATAATCTGGCTTTTTCCTTTCCCAGTTAGATTAATTAATTAGACATTCCCTTGTCTTGTTTCACTAGCTAAGACTTCATGGACTGCATGGAGTTAGTGGGGAGAAAAAAGATTCTGTCTTATTTCTGATTTTTAAACAAAACACTACAGAGACAAAAGCAAAATAGTTATGCAAGACAAAGATTTCAAAAAACCAGAAGACAAACGGAAATAAAAAATAAAATAAAAAATAAAATAAAATAAGATTTATAGCAGTAGGCAATACCTCTTGTTTTACTATAAGTAATGGGCCTCCTTTGTCATTCCTTATCCAGAGTTCTAGTTTACTACTGAGAGACTAGAAGGTGATTAGCAGGAATCAGCCTTTTCCAGAGTTGTTCTTCATTTAACATACAGTATTGAAAGACTCCGAGAGGAGCCTTTGCTCAGGCCTCAGGACAATAGCGGACACCCAAGAACTCATGATAGACCAAGCTTGTTGCAAACCACATGAGGCTTTATTTGGGGAAAGCCAGAGCTCTGGGGATGACTCATATCCCACGCAGGGGTAGAGGAGTCGAACTCGAGGGGAAAGAGGTCCCAGTTTTTATAGGCCCTCAGGGGGGAAAGGAGAAGGGGGGAGTAGGGGATTTCCAGATCTAAACAATGTCTATTCTCAAGAAATGGGTATGGGAGGGGTACAAGAAAAGAGACAAACGGGTTCAAGGAGTGGCCAGAGCATTGTGCACCTCTATTTTTCTAAATCAGTGAAGCTAGTTCTGCTAACAGTGACATCTATCTTGCCAATTTCAGGGCTTCTGTGACCTTTTACATTCTGTCAGGATCTTTCAGTATCACTTCAGAATACTTTCAACCTGCCAGCTGCTCCAACCCACATGTGTTGGATGGCATGTCCTTGACCATGTGCGTAACCATATCCAGCTGTGAATTGGCCAGGCTTCTATTTGTCTTTGCAACTGGATATTCTGGTCTTACCAGGTTTAGACCACCTTTCCGCCAGCTTCCGTAGACTCCGCTTGAGTCTGCCTGCTCTACATAGTAAGTTCTGATCAACTCCTGTGGTCTCTGTGCATCTCCCAGTCTTAAATTTTTTCAATGTTTGTTTCTTTAATATTTACTTTATTGAAAATAGATCTCAACAAAATGGTTTCCCCACACCAATTCCTTATGTTTTTAAGGTGAGGAAAGTCGCTAATTTGGATCCAGGTTTGTTCAGAGAGCAGAGTGTCCCACTCCCCCAGCAGAATAGTTTGATTGCCCAATTGTAGTTGGTGGTAGGACAGACTAGGAGTGCTTTGCCAGCATCAGTGTCATGTAGCTTACAGCTAGGATTTGCAAACTTCCATTCTTGCTTTCACTGTCTCTGAAGGTTTTCTTTTTTTTTTTTTTCTTGATTTCAGACACAATAGAAAGCAGGAATCTCCCCTTTGATTCCACTTTTGTTTAGTGGTCCCAATTCCAATGTTTCCTCATTTTACTTACTTTCTCAGAATTGGCTGTTTGCTCTAATTCTCTCTTGCCCTTCTAGTGTGGCACTGCTCTTTGAAGCTACAGATCATTTTTTTTGCTAGATTCATTATCCTTTCTCTACTCTCTTCCTCCCTCTAACATGGTCAGATGTAAGGACCTTCTGGGTGTATCATCTCCTAGTATCAAAGTCTATCCCATAGCTCTCTACTTATTGACACCTTATCAACCCTCTCTTTGTATGTATGGAAAAGAGTGGAATTTCCTGAAAATTAGACTCCTCCTTCCTGTATTCCAAAATATCATATACAAATAAAAATGTTTTCTGAATTTGCTTAAACCATAAGACTTTCTTTCCCACACCAGCCTTCCCTGTTATTTAATAATTCACATTAAATTAAGCCTGATAATCCTATCAATGCAAAATGGAATGATTGCAAACATATAAAAACTAATATCACTTTGTTTTTACAGGTTTATATTAGTTTTAAAAATACCATACAGTATATTTTAATCATGTTATTTCCCCTCCCTCAATTCTTTTCAGATCCTCCCATCTCAAGCCACCCAACCTCACGCTCTTTCTTGCTTTCTCAAAAAAAGAAAGCAACAAAAATGAAAATTAAAACATGCAAAACTCTAATAAGAGAAACAAACAAGCAACAGCAGCAGCAAACAAACAAAAAGGCCAAAACAAAAAGCTCACAGGTAATCCTGGAGTCCCTTTTATGTCAGCCAACTGTGCCTGCACATGGGGCCGTCACTGGAGTGTGGTTGATATTCCTAGTGATACTCCATTGAGGAAAATGGATGTTCTCTTTCCTAGCAAGTATCAACTGTACATAGCTCCTCCTTGTGGTAGAGGTTAAAGAACACAAAAACTCACAAATGGCCAATGTGAAGACAGGGAATGCCATCGTTTTTTACAATCTGTCAGAGCTGTAAAGAAATATTGAGTGTGATATATGACTTGTCAAGTATTAATAAAATATTATTCTCTGAGACACTGTTGAGACAGTGTACTTTTGGCATTTAAGGGTGGAGTGGAAAGTATAAGGTTAAATATATATATAGTATTAAAAAGGGAGATAAAAATGAATATTATTTCTGCTTTATGAAAGACAAAGTTCTCCAGTTAAAAAGAAATTGTATTTAGACTGATTAAAATATGTTCTTTCCTTGGTTTCATCAAAGACTTCCATAGCAAAGACATGTGGGAACGTTCTCAGACGAGCAACGTTCATTCGTTCTTCATTCATCATTTTATTAGATGTGATATAGAAAGTGGTTGTTATTTAAAAGTTGTTATAAATCTTGAGGTTTTGCTATTTTACCACAAGAAACTTTCTCAAGTTTATAATTTGTGGGAATGATTAGAGGGGGAAATACCATATCTGACCATTTTACAGTAGAATGCAATACGAGGCCTTGGTAGTAGTTATAAAGCTACAGATACGTAGCTGATCATACCAAAAAAAGGAAAAACACTCAGGAATAATGGAAGTGTGCATAAAGAAATGACCTTACTTTAAGGATAGAGGATAAATAGGATGTGTTCAAAATGACTACACTTTTGATGTATAAAGGTAACGGGCTGAAGAGATGGCTCAATGGTTAAGAGCACTTACTTCTCTTTCAGATGATTGAGTTAAGTTCTCAGAGCCCAGAACATAATCTCCTACAACTCCAGTTCCTGGGGGACCAGGCACCTCTGGACTTTGCAGGTTACATGTGTGTAATGTATGTACCCACATGTAGATACACACATAACTAAAACTTACAAACAAGAGTATAGTTCATGAAGGAAGAAACCATCAGCATGGAGCTCCTTTCCAGGGTGGAGACTGGAGGAAAAGTTCACAGACAGAGCACACTGCTCAAACATGGGTCAGTTAGGTCTTGGCATATTAAATAGAATGGAGACATACTTGTGAGTGGTGTTTGTGAGAACTGTATACCCTTCAGCTGGGCCATCTCATCTCAAATGTTCTTTTCCCCAATGAAGGCATATCCAATCTGTTCTTTAGTGTCCTACCTTACTCACGTGATAAATGCAGTGATTATATTTGTAGTTGTACTATTGTTTGCCTTCCCACTGGTATGAGAATAGCCCGTGGTAAGTACTCATCTTGCTCCCTTGTAACCTCCTCTGCTCAAAAACAAGGGTTAACAACAAACATCTGTACACAACCAGACAGCAAGACAGACTGGATCTAAATGTTAAAGTGAGAAGAATCTGGACCTTGGTCAAAATACAAGACAAAACTTGATATAAATAATCAGTTTTGTTATTTCAGAAACACATCTGTTTCGAAGGAGGCAGATGTCAGAAAGGGCTACTGCTCAGGACCAAGTATCTAAATAATAGATAACATTTATGGATCTATCACACAATCCTTGACTATCAGTTCTTGCTCTGTAGGTGAAACGTCTCAGCAACAGAAGAATGAAATGTGATGGCTGAACTTCTTTATTAGTTAATTTTCCTGTCATTGTAACGAAGCACCTGACAAGAAGCAACCTAAAGGAGGAAGATTTTATCTTGAATTAACAGTTCAAGAGGGCCCTGTCCATCACAGCTGAGGAGGCCATGGAAGCTCTCTGTGAAGAAGCAGAGTGAGTAACGAGGAAATGAAGCAAGCTGTTAATAACACCAGGTCCATTCCTAGTGAGCCACTCCATCCAGGAACACTCCCCTTTATTTTAACTCAAGTTTTATTATTTTATCTCAATAATTTAAAACATAAACATCCCTAGCTGGCCAGGAATAACCACATTACACAGCAATTCTCTGAGGCACAGGATATTTTTAACCCTCGCATTCCCCTACACTGGGACATCCAGCCTTCACAGGACCAAGAGCCTCTTCTTCCATTGATGCCTGACAAGGTCATCCTCTGCTACATATACTGCTGGTGCCATGGGACTCTCCATGTGTACTCCTTGGTTGGTGGTTTAACACTGGGAGCTCTCGTTGGTTGATATTGTTGTTCTTCCTATGGGATTGTAAACCCTTTCAGCTCCTTCAGTCATGTCTCTAACTCCTCCATTGGGGACCCTATGATCAGTCTGGCTGTGAGCATCTGCCTCTGTATATGTCAGGCTCTGGCATAGCCTCTCAGGAGACAGCTGTATCAGGCTCTTGTCAGCATACATTTCTTGGCATTCACACTAGTATCTGGGTTTAGTGACTATGTGTGAGATGGATTCCCAGGTGAGGCAGTCTCTGGATGGCCTTTCCATCAGTCTCTGCTCCACACTTTGTCTCCATATTTGCTTCTGTATTTTATTACCCCTTCTCTCTGGGAACAGTTTCCTCATCAATGAAATAGACCTAAGGTCAATTTTGTGGGGTGAACTCCTTGATGTAACCTAGGCTTCATTTCTTATAGATGTTACAGCCTTCCCAAGTAGCACCACCAGTTAGGGACCAAATGTTCTAACACATGAGTCTATGTAGAAAATTTTACATTCAAAGCACAGCTTCTTTTCTCAGAGTGGGATTTTTGTTTAGATACTCTTTTGTAACCACACATTAACCATACATTAAACAGTCTTATAACAGCTATCTCTCTCCCAGGTAGCCATTTTGACTAAAGGACGTAAGCAATGGTTGCTTGATTAGAGAAGAAAAGCAGAAAGATGCTGAGTTCTAGTTTGTATCTTAGTCTACCCTTCAGTCAGCGCTCTGAACAAAACAAGAAAATCTCTCCAGCCACAAAATATGTTTATATTCTATAACATTTTCTTCCTCGCAAATTACCTTCATCTAGCATTTTATTAATTTGTTAATCTTCATATGTCATATTGTATATATATATATATATATATATATATATATATATATGGTCTATTACTCTTGATTTTGATTTAGATAAGTTAAAATGTTATAATAGCCCATTAATTTTCCATTTATGTATGGTTTTTCCTATAAGTTTATTTGCTAGCAATTACTTAGCTATCATCTTCCCAGAGAACATTTAAATTAATTTTAATTATTTTGAGTTTACATTTAATGCTACATTGACTATTCTTTCAAATAATTCCTAGTTCAAGCATTAAATAATTTCTCTAAGATACAAAAAGTTAAATATAGTTGTAAACACACAATTAGATATAAGACACTTATTTTCCTTTGTTTTATGAGGAAAATATGTTTTAGTCCATGTGCATATGTGTCCTAAAGTAATGGTACCTACACATAGATACATATGCACAAATATATAGAATATATATATATATATATATATATATATATATATATATATATGATAAATAATCGATAAGCCCACAACCTGTATTTAAATATAGATACAATAAGTAGAATAATTAGTCACAGTAATATAACGAATATTCATCACCACACAATATTACCAACTTGAAATCACAATGATTTTGATATATTGGCAGGAATATTTTAAGAAACAGAAGCAGTAGATGGCTGTTCAGAAGCATTTTTTTTTCTGGACACAGCATGCCAATTGACATATGAATTCACAAAAGTTGTGACAGCCTGCAAAAACCTATACAAGCTGAGGATAAACCAAACCCAGTATGAAGCAGGGTGAAGGCACAATTTCCTGAGGCTGAGAGGCTATTGGCAGTTGATGGATTCTGAAAGAATAAGTCTGTCTAGCAGCATCAATTATAATTGATGGGTTAATAACAAAAGATGACACAAAGTGGGTGGGAAATGGGGGTTGGATTTGGAATGAATTGGAAGGAGGAATAAATATAGTCAAAATATATAATTCTTAGCTAATAAAGATGAGAAAAAATAGTTAAAATATATACGCTAGTTTTTTTTAAGACCATAATTTCTTGGAATCTAATTTGAACGAGTTTTTTTATATTGTTCTTAGGAATGTTATAGTCATGTCCTTTATTTTATTCCTCCTTTTTTTCAGAATCTTTATTTCATTCATGAGATCTTAGCTCATGCATCTATTTTTCTTATTCCTTGACTGTTTTCTCCTTTATTGCATTTGGGTGTTAAAAGTGAACTAATCATAATAAAATCTAGTAGACCTCCAATGCCAAGAATGTAATCTAAGTACATAAATTGAACTGAATTAGGACACAAAAGTATAGAATGAGGCAGATCATTAACTGTCTTAGACAAGAAGTAATATGGGCCCAGAGTTGCTCAGCATCTGAGATTTTGTGTGGTGGGTCTCTGCAAATAACACATCTAGCAGAGTAAGGATCCGTTTGAAGCAATATGGAAATACACAGCTCAATACCACTTTGTTAGTCAGTGTTGGTTTTAATGTCTAGAGCCTGACACCAGGCACTGAAGCACAGTATTGGAAAAAGTTTTTCTGATAACAATGATTTCAGTTCCACATGCACAGTAAAACTTGAAGCATAATTACATCAAGATTATTTTTCAATGTACTTGTAACCTCTTCCATAAGGATGGGTTCTATACCTTAAGGACTTTGGGGACTTAAGGACTTTAGCATCAATGATACACATATTGATATCATAGAGATGTCATAAAGCTAATATATATATATATCCCTTTCATATCATATCAGAATCAAAAGAAGTTTTACAGAATGAGTCAGAGATAAGATATGACCAACTCCCATGAGATAGGAAAGAGAGGAGAGTTACTTAAAAGAACAGTGGGGAGAAAGAGATAAAGATAAGAGAGAGTGGGAGGGAGAGAGGGAGAGGGAGAGGGGGAGGGGGAGGGGGGAGATGGAGAGGGAGGAGAGGAGACAATTTTACCAGAATAGTTTTACAGAGACATGTTGAAGGTGATGACAGAAAGAGCCAGAGAATGAGAAGGAAATATAAGGTTAGAACAGATTGCCAGATTTAGTTTGAGTCCAAGCAGAACAACAACCAGAAACCAAGAGAACACAGATGAATCAGTCAGCTTGAAAAGAAGATTGAACTAGAACAGCTGAGTTGAACCAGCCTAGCAGAGTTCAGAAAGGGCTAAAAATGGTGAGCTTATTCAGCAGTAAGCCTCCAAGAGGGTAGCTACATCTGGCAAATAAAAGTTACTATTATACTAATGTCCAGACCATCTCAACAATTCACAGATCAATATGCAGTTGACACGCATGCATCTCTGTTATAAAGATATTGGCTTGTAGAGTATCATAAGCTGTGACACATATCCTCATTGTGTGTGTTAATTATCATCTGTAAATATTTGAGGGTTTATTCAAGTCAGGCAAACTACACTTAATTTTAATAGGGGGTACTTGATATCCAGTTTAGATGACTCTCTTTATACTTAGTTATGTTTCTCTACAACCCATCACTGAATTAAAGTTAACTGTGAACTAAAAGTTGCATTTGTCCTATAGTACCCTCGAATTGAGTGTTTAATCTCTTTCAAGATCTGCATTTTTATCTACAAAGTGAGCATAATCATAATAGAAATTTCAATCTTATAAGGATGATAAATCTATCCACCTAATATAATTTCACAGGAAATCAAATGAGACTAAGTACAGTAGCTCAGATTAAAGATGTGTGCCACGAGGTCTGGCTTAAATATTATTTATTAATTACAATTTTATGACTTCTTTCACATGTTAATTGGTTATCTGTCAGTACCTCATACCAGGTCCAACAGTAATATTGATTTTGTCAATGATGTTTTGAGTGTTTTCTCTGGGCTAAGACTATGACTGCTATCTTGCTTTTTTCAGTATTTGTCTCTTTGAGCAATCAAGGAGCTTGCACTACATTGGATCAACTGTGTTCATAGAAAAATGTCGAATAATTTCGTTACATCCCATCACCATTCACAAAACAGAAGTAAACATATCTAATGTTGAGACTTAAAAGGTGCTATAGGTTTAAAACATTCATGGCTTGATGTCTTTCCTACATATTTGTGTAACTGTTTCTCTGGGTTAAAAATCAAATATCCTAAATTGAAAAGTCTTTATTATTATAGTCTGTCCACCCATATCTGTAATTTTGTGCATCTCTATATACTTTAAACTTTGTCTGTGTAAACCTATGACACTATATGTCTATGCATATGTGTGACTATGAATAACATGTATGAATATATGTATCCATTCCTTGTGTTTGTACCAATTAACATTCTGGAAGATGTCTGGATATCTGTAATTTTTCTAGAGACATATAAATAGGTCTACTAAGTTGTTCCTATAAACAGACCCATCAAAACAAACAAAGAATAATTTAATAGCCAGTTGTTAAGACATGAATGTCAAACACATTCACCCTGATAAATAGTTTTAAAATCACACTGATAAAGTCCTATTCCCATCAATTTTCAGTTACTCTGTCACTTCCAAGTTGGTACATAAGTAATTTTCAAAAGCCATTCTATTAACATTTTATATACAACCAGGTTTGGGCTGTGTAGATGGCTCAGACCATAAACAGCTTGCTACACAAACATGGAGCATGAGTTTGGATCCCCAACTCCAACATAACGTGGTGGCCCATGCCTGTAATCCTTGTTCTAGGGTGGTAGAGACAAGAGAGCCCCAGAGCCTTCTGTCCATGGGTTCAGTGAGATGCCATGTTTCAGAAACTAAGACGTGGAGAACAGTAGAGGGCATCCAGTATCAGACTGTGGCCTCCACCTGCATATGCACAAATGTGTATGTACAAAATTCAGAAACAAGAGTCATTTCCTACATGCATACATCCTTACATAAACTAACTAGTTAATTGTTGCCTGTGCCCTGGACTGCCACATCAACCTGACCTGAATGCTGCTGCAAGCTCCTTAATACCCTTTATCTTTGCTACATTGAACCCAAGAAAGCATCTCTTCTAAACAGCAGTTCCCAATTGTCTGGCATTGTTTACATCAGCAATCCTTAGTCTATTATGCAGTCTTCAATTAGGTCCTCCTTCAGGCAATGCCTTTACGTCTAGGCAGCCCAGACATTTATGTGAAGGTGGCTGCTGCTGTTCCTCCTACAGTTAATTAAACAAATAAGACAAAGGTAAGGACTTCTTTCACAATAAAAAGTCTGAAACTGCAAAACATGTCAATGTGATTAGATTATATCCCTTTGTTTACTACACAGTGAGGAAGGAAAGAGGCACAGCTGTTCCCTGTTATTGAAGGAGTTCTCCTTGGTTGCTATTATAGATTCAATCAAAAAGGGAACTATTAGTACATTAAAACAAGTATTAAATAAAAACCTAAAGCATAGAGGCAATCGTGCCATACACACGAAATGAGAAACGATACCAGGTACACCACTCTTTGAGGAATAAGGATGCAAATAGAGATGAGAAAAATGGATGAGTATTTGTGAAGGAAGCAAGGATTTAACTCTGAGAGAAAGGTTTGCTTTGTTTTGGAACATACCTGTGCACAAGTTACTCCTTTCCTCCTGTACTCAGGGGCATTTTCCTTCTTAGCAGTCCTTTCATGGTGAATGTTCCAGAAACATGAAACTTGCTCCTATCCTCATAGCTAACTTCCACCCCTGAGGAGCTGTCTGTGGTATCAGTACTCGAGATTTCTAGCTAGCATGTGAGACCAAGTGAACAGAAAGATGCTGAGCCAGGCCAAAGGAAAGCCAGGCTCTTAAAGACTTGGTTCCTTTACTGAAATAGTTTATGGGAAACACAGAAAGATGATGAATAGGCATTTGTAGAATAGACCAGTGCTCAGCGACCTCAGAAATGAATTGGAACTCAGAGCAAATCTCTACTGTTGTCAATGCACAATGAAAGAATAGCTTTGTCATGATGACAGCCAAGCTATTTACAAAGGGATATATCATGGTAACAAAATATTCATGGAAATTGCCAAGGGATCTGTTACTTCTATGAATATTTTGCAAGCAATAACTTTAGCAATCTATTGAAATAGAGGCATTTGTCACCTCATTTTTGCTGCTAATAAAACCAAAGTCAAGATGTTAGGGTCCTGGAACTTGTTTTAAACACAGGGCTTGAGAAATAGAGGCAGAGAGAGAGGGATGAAGGTTTCAAGGTCAGACCATCTGAATTACATGAAAGCAATTATATAATAAAGAATCTATAATAAGTGAGGACACCTGAACAAGGACCCAGATTAGAGGATTATTGTGATCATGTGTATGATCAATATATAGATAGAACACCTTCTCTATACCAATCAGAGGCAAGATAATAAAGCTCTTGAGGAAAATGATTACATGTCACCTCTTTTAAACTCCCTTGTAAAGAGGCATCTCCCTTTTTATAATATACTCCTATATTCTTGGGATTAATAAGATACTTGTTAACAATCTCCTTCCATGCTAAAATTCATAAATGTCTTAATGAGAAATGTGTGCAATTTCCACCCTCTGGTATTTTAATACAAGAATGATGACCACTAAATATTGAGCAGTCACAGCTCAGACCTCTAAAGTAATGCCTAAGAAGCTGGTGTATAGTGGTTGGTCTGTTCACAGTCAAGGTCAATAATGAAATAAAAATGCAAGCTAGTTCCTCTTGTTTTTAGCTCATAAGACAGTCTGCTTCTTTATTAATCACTAAAATGCCTTGGCAAAGCCCATCTAGCAATATAAACACAGACCAATTAACTTATTAACCTTTGCCTGGACTATTTAGCCACAAACAATTCTGTTTTCCTAATGGATCAATCTTATCAATAAAAATGCCAAAATAATATTCTTTTTTCACTGTGAGAGGCAAAAAGTGTCTATTCCTGCCTTTTATTGCAAGTCTACAAATTTTAACATGGAAAATATGCATAGATAAAAGAAACTTTAATCTCTAGAAAAATGTGTTTATCTTGCAATATTTTGTCTTTTCTCTTAAGGTGATAGATTCTGGAGAGTTGGAAGGGTTTGTGTGAATAAATAGAAGATCGCCATATTCTGTGATAAGGTGAAATCTCTTCATATAAAATGTGAAGAAAATAAAGCACACATGATATAAAACAAAGTTCATATAAGCAATATAAAGAATCAAGGTGATATGCAGACAATTGAGGTCACTATTGGAACTTTGTTATATAATCTGGTGAAATGTCTATACTTGCATATAGACCCAACATTTCATCTCAGTGTATTTCCTCTTAATTTCTACTGCCTCATGTAACACCATTGCCACAGAAAGGTGAGATTACCTGGAACCAAATCAACAATCAGGATCTTATGTTGGAAAATTGGCTTGGAGAAGCAGAAGTTCCGAGTTTCCAAGCTAGAGATGAAGAAGAAGGAAGCTTCGGCAATGGTTGAAGTCCTGTCAAAAAACTACCACACACACTACTAGAGGAAGTCAATTTAACCATATCTGAAGCCCTTGACTACTTAAAGTCAGAACTCAACACATATTTTAAGTAAATGAATCAAATACTGTTTCCTACTGTTGAGTCCTTTCTATGATTTTGACTTTTTTCCTAAAAAAGAGAAAGAGATTTATGAATTACAAAATTTAAATAAGATAGATTTTCTGATGAGGGTAACATAGTGGAGGGTTTAATAGCCCAAGTGTTTGAAAATCACTACAATCAATTTCAAACAGAAATGCAATTTCTAGAGTTGTTACTGGAGATTTTATTAATCTATTAAAAGTTTATATTTATGTTTAATAATTCTCTGCTGCTTCACGTGGAGTTTTTAATAAGTTTAAGTAAGATCTTCTTTATTAAAGATGAACAAAAGTATTTGACATCAAGTTGAATTATGCAGTATTGAAAAATAAATACTTAAACAAGTTATAATATTAACATTCAATTTTAACACATTCAAGTGTGCATGTATTTTCTTTTTGAAGACTATATCAACATGAATAAAAATATTGAACAATTCATTTTTAATGTTCATCCTATAAGTGTTTTCTATTTTAATTTGTTGCTGCAATTATACATGCGGACATTAATAAAATGAAATATTTTATGCTTTTGTGTGAGGGTTAGTGGTAGGGAACTGAACCAAGGAGCTCATTCATGCTGTGAATGCATTCTACCACTAAACTGCATGCCTATCCCTATTCTCAAGTATTATTTCAACCACTGTTTTCACTTATTAATTTGTCACATAGAAAAACAACCTGTTTAAAATATGTTGCACATTGCTTTCAGAAGTATGAATGCAGCAGTAGCCTGAGTTTATTTGGAGGCATGAGTGCATAGGCAGGTGAAATTCACCCATATTTGTGTTTCATTCTCTGACCCTCAGACCATGATCAATCCATTTCCAGGGGAAAAGGGCTACGCAGTACCACACTGAGGATTGGGAATTGGAATGCTAAACAAATTTACTAGGAGATGGTAAAGAATACATGGGAGCTGTGCACACTGATGTCTATAAATTAGGAGATCTTGAATAGGCTGCAGTTGCTTTTCAGCATATCTCAGTTTTGCATCCCCTAAATGCTAAGGATACATCATTACATAATTATACTCCCAGGGCCTAGAGGAACTGCAATCCAGTTCTGAAAGCCCTCTTGCCAACAAGATGCCCAGCTGTTCAGGAAGGCAGCAGAGCCAGGGGAATAAGTGTGGACCTCAATCAACTAAATGAATGTCTTACTCAAAATTACAGGGCACGTTTATTCTTTACTACTGAGGTCCTATTCAAAATGCATGAAGGATGCCTGCAACTAAACTCAGTGGTAATTACAAATAGAAAATGAATGAAGGGTCTAGCCAATTGGCTGTATGTGTATAGCATTTGCCAACATGTCTTTTCATTCTGAAAGTTTCCTTTTTAAAAAAATTTCCCTTAATTAATTTTGTTACTCACTCTTCATGCAAATCACAATTCCCTCCTCATCCTCCCACCCTGCCTGATGCTCCCCCTCCCATTTCCTTTTCCCTTTTTCTTCTGAGAAGGAAAGGACTCACATGGTCCCATGTGTCATGGGTAGCAACCTACCCTCACACATCAACTCACAGCAGGAATTGTCCTCTCTCACTGAAGCCAATCAAGGCAGCCCAGCTAGAGGAAAAGGATTCCAAAGGGAGCCAATAAAATTAACTCAAAACAAATCAGTAACCCTCCTTTATATAAACAAATGCTTACTTTTAGATGATTGAAGAAAAGCCTACATCACATAACTTGGAGAATATGGGATAAATACTCCTATTTCAGTCTATAAAGTCAAAAGCAAACCAAACACATTCAACACTTTTAGAATCATTTAGAGACCAGTTCTGTTTCCTAGAGGTACTTCTTACTGACATTTTAAAATGAAGAAATAAATGATGGAGAAGTAGCAGAAAAAAAGAAAAGAATAAGGCACATGCCAATCAGGTGTTTCCAAAGGGAAGAGAAGGAAAATGGGTTGAAAGCTTCTTGACATGAGCCATTCATCATTTATATCCCAGTAATTTGGAAGAATGTGGCCCAACCTAGGGCAGTGCCTCAGAAACATGTAGCTGAAAGATTGTTGTCCTTATCCTACCTTCTCAAAATGGCACTCTGAAAGAACCATAGAGATCTGATACAAAAAGTGGGACAATAGAAGGATCATTTTTACACTATTTGCGAACTTTATAGCTTGTTTTAGGGATAAGGTATGTAAAAAGTCTCTATTTAGGGGGATTAAAAACATTATTCAGTAGTTATAAAGCATATTGTATTAGGCAAGAATCCATTGTAAATGAAAGGGGAAAATTAAAAACAAATTGGTCATTTGATGTCCCTAAATCGTCAAAGGAATTTGGAAAATAAGCATGTGACAAAAGAGAACAGAGCTGACAAATATACAAGTAACATTGTGCAAAAAAGTCAAGTTTTATGTATTTAGAAATATGTATATGTATACATCTGTGTATGTGTGTGTGTGTGTGTGTGTGTAACACTTTGAAAAAGAGGTCATGAATTTGACAATGGTCAAGGAAGGGTATATGGAGATTCTGTAGGAAAAAAATCAAAGAGGAAAATAATGTAATTATATTACATTTAAAATATAAATGAGACAATTTTTTAAAGGAAGCAGAATTATAGCTCAGCTTTCAGGTATCCCTTGAAACCTGAACCTATTAGCAAAGAAATTGGAAAAACAAGTAAAACATGAGCGTTGGTAGCTAACTACATATGCTACTTCCCCCTGGTGTGTTTTTCCAATTTACAATACCCAATAGAAGAATATCTCAGCAAGGCAAGGCCTATTATTAAATGTCTTGCTCCCTGCAAAACAGGAACTTTTCAATTTCTACATTTATTTTAAAATATGTTTTAATTAATCTTTAAAAATTTCGTACCATTTAAATTTTTTCTTTGTTAGTAATTTCTATTAGAATTAAATATGATCATATCTATCTTCCCTTTTGCTTTGTAAGTCCCTCAATATTCCAACACAACCAAAATTTATGTGTTTTTTTATTACCAAAAAAAAAACCCCAACTAATATTCCCATATGTACATGGGTAGGGGCCACCCACAAGATCACAGAAAAGGTTTCCAGTGGCCACATTCTCAAAAAAAAAAAAAAAAATTACTCTCTCTCCTCAAGCAACTATCCAATGCCAGCAGCTCTTCATTAAAGGGGAAAACCTGGAGATCCTCTGTCCCAGCTATTCTGAGATTTTGGCTGCCTTGATTTTATGTAGGTAACGCATAAATAAGAGGTGCTATCACTTTATGATTGTGATACCCCTGTTGTGTGCAGAAGACGGCATTCCATAGTGCTCCTCCCCACCCTACATTGCTTACTTTCCATCTTTCTCCTTTTCCCAAATATTCTAGCATTCTTTATGGTGGAGGATTCAGTATGGATGTCCCTTAAGTGCTGAGCACCAAATCCCTTACTCTAAGCTCTTTGACTAGTTTTCCAGTTAAGCATCTCACTTCTGTCTACTGTCCAAAGAAGAAAAACAAAACTTCCTCTTACAAATATTAAAATCACCCTACATATTATACATTACATATTACTTACTGCATATTAATCATTAATTATGTCAAATATTGTACATTATACATTAAACATTATAAACATAAATACTTAGAAGTGAATTTGAGAACATGGCTAGTTAGCAAAATAACGATAGCAAGTTTTACCTTAGGTCCCGTGACCTCCCCAGCCACAGAATTTTGATTATGATTACATTGCCAGGCATGAAATTTCTTTCTGTAGAATGTCTCAAATAATCAAATAGATAGATAGATAGATAGATAGATAGATAGATAGATAGATAGATAGATAGATAGATAGATAGACAAATTGATAAGGTTGGTCACCACATAACATTCATGCCATGGTTGCACTAAAGAATAAGCCCTGTTGCCATTAGTACTGGCCTGATATTATGCAGATCTTGTGCAGAAGCTAGAGATGCTGTGAGCAGACATGTGCATGTTTGGTCCAGAAGTCATAGCTTTTGATAACAAAAGGGACTTTGGTTGTGTCATTTCTGACTGAACTACAGATCACGAAACAAGCAGTCAGTTTTCGAAGACAGCTCAGTCTCCCTTCTTCCAGAACCATCCCATTTCACCTTCGCATTTTAATCAAAGTGTGCAAAATTCATCTCTTTCATGATTCTACTTTGGATAAAACACAACCTCCCACGGCATGATTTCACAGGCTTTTCCTGTATGATTTTGTCAATCAAGCTCACATTCCCCACAGCAGACCTTTAGCATAACCGTTGGAAGATTTCCTCTCTGGTCTGAAAACATAGACTTTTGTGTATTCTTTACTCAGGCACTTATAATTTGTCTCACTACAGCAATGTATGTGTCTTTGTTTGTCCACGTGAGTGCCTTTCCTTGAACACATACTGCGAATTATTTATCTCCTAAGCTCCATAATGTCTAGAAGAAAGCCTGACAAATAGAGCTGCAGTGTGTATTAATAATCAAACTGAATTCTCAAATTCAATGGTTTGTCAGCTTTATACTCATGATTAGTCTTGCCTTATCTAAATAATTAGAACTGTAAAAAGTATATAATTTCATGATTAAAATCAGACTTTCCTGCAAGCCTTAGTATTGAGCTCCTATGTAAGTACTTACTGATAGACATGAATTGAGCTATTTAGTCACATCATGTGTCAGTTTCATCTTTTGGAAATTGAAACTATGAAGCAGATATGATAAATTGCTGTTTACAAAAAAATACAACTATATTTCTGATTCTTTCCCAGTGGTATCCATTTAAAGCTAGTATTTTTGGTTTTGTTTGTTTGTTTGTTTGTTTGTTTGGTTGGTTGGTTGGTTGGTTGGTTTTTTGGATATAAAGAAAGAAGTTCTAAAGCAATGAAGAGCATTGGCTCGAAATACCTGGTTCAATTCCCATTGCCCATATAAAGTGAGTTAAAAATCACTTAAAATTCCAATTCCAGAGAATCTGACATCCTCTTTTAGCTTCCACAGCAACAGAGGTGCGTGCAATGGACACATATTTAGGCAGGCACTCATTCCTATCCATAAAATGAAAATAAAGTATTAAAAACAAACAAACAGAATCTGATGAAGCCTGTGAATATAAATGAGCAATAGACCCATTGCTGGAATCTATAACATCCTGAATCTGATCCCTAACATCCAGAAATCAAAGCCACCATCAAATCTGTATCTCTCAAAAAAAAAGTCTGGTTTTGGGTGCATTCGCTGATGCCATGCTCAGCGTTGTCCTAAAGAATAGTCTCTGTCTTTGTCTTTTAAAGTCTGCTAGAAAAGACATAGCATTGGACTTGAGGTTGAATAGAAAAAGGAAGGTGAGGTGAGATCATTCACAATTTCACAGGACAAGAAGCCGTGATAAAGGTGTAAGATGAGCTTCAGCAGCCCCCATTATTTGATAATTCCCAGAACCACAACTGGCTTAGTGAGAGAAGTAATCTGTTCTCTTTTCAAGCTCTTCTTCAGTTCCTGGAGATATTCTGCCTAAACTGAGAGAGAAGAAATAGAACTGAATCTGCATCTGCACCCAGCTTGCTAACCTACAACCAAGTAGGTATTTCTAGGTACTAGGCCATTATTTGGGGTTACTCTAAGGTCAGCTATCTAGTCTTCAGAACTTTATCTTATCAAAAATTATTACAGGTAACTTTCAAAGTTAGCATATCAAATCTCTCTGTTCCTTAGTTTCCCCTTCTCTGAAATACAAAATAGAGTGCTACCATCTTTGCAGATTGTTCCTTACGAGAATTTACAAAGATAACTCGGTATTTTATCTCTAGATACCCAAAACTGTCTACCAAACCTTAATTTACTAGCTAAATGATGAGTGCAAGCAAATTTGCTCTTAGCAGAACATTGTCTTCAGATGGGAACAACAGAGCCCATGTGGTTCTTACAAAAAAATAAGCAGGATGGTAATCCACAGCAAGACTTTATCTAGGATGCAATAATCTGCACCAAGAGTTTGTCTCCTTGTGTTCCTTGTTCAGTCTAGCATGCAGGCCAGAGAAACAGGGAACAAGATGTCCAGTCTCCATTTTCCGTGTTGACTTCTAGCTACACCATCCCGGCCCAACCTAGCTCTTTTCTGAACATTTACCTTCATGTAAACTTTTGCCTGACCTCAAAGATATTTCAAAGCGTTTATGACTCAGAAATAATTACTTCTTTCAAGAAAAAGAACAAAAACTGTCAATTGTCAATATTCTGCCCATCCACACTGTTACAACACTCCATGCCTTTGATTATTCTTCAGCATCACACCATTTTTTAAAAAATATTTGTGGTATTCTTGGAAAAAAGTAGTAAACCATAGCTCTCAGTGTCATCATGTGATAATTTTATTGCATGTGTGTGTGAAATATCTTATATTTATGTATTTAATTTAATATACTATTATTGTTTTAGTACAGAATGTTGCTTTTAATATTAACTTTCTGAGGAAAGACAGTCCTTATTAAAGCTAGCAAATCCCTGACAATTTGCTTATGAAGACGATTTTACACACAATCTATCTAATCCTGAGCGACCACACCCAACTAGATCTGATTATAACTCTCATCCCAACAGAACACCTCACCTGCCCAGGTGATCCTAGAAAGAGCCCTTATAATAGCTCAGAGTTACCTGAGTTTGGTCAGGTCTGAACTCAGTTCGTTTCCCTACCTTGTGTTGGCTTCATCAGAGTAATACAGCACAGTCTATGGTTCAAATGCACCTCTTTTCTGCTTTCTCTTTAGAGATTTTTCATGTACTCTCCTTAATATACAGAATAAACCTCTCTAGGATCTGTCCATACAGAAACTACTTTCAAGACTCATAATGTCTCCCTAAAGGTCTTCCAATTTTCTATATAATGCCTACCATAAACTTTTCTTGTGAAATTATTTTTTATTTCTTGAGATTATAATTACACAATTTCCCCCCTTCCCTTTCTTCCTTCCTTCCAAACTTTACCATGCACACCTCCTTGCTCTCTTTTAAATGCATAACTACCTTCTTCAGTATGGTTTATTTACACAAACACAGGATTATATCCCAAGCCAGTAAAAAAATAATAGTAATAGAACATGAATAATCATCACTGGCATCAAATGGCAGAGTTTCTCATGACTTCTCCTTATAGAAACTAGATTCTCAATAATCCTCTACTAACTAATAAAGGATAAAGGATAGAGCAAACAAGCAGCCTGACTCATTGCATTTGTAGTGGGTACTGCACTATGCCTAAATGATTCAAACAGAACAGGGGGTCTCTTGCTATCAAATGTCATACTTTTATCTTTTACAGTCATAGGGATGTGTAAATTACAAATGGAAAGTGGGGAACATCAAAGTGATTTCCATAAGCTACAAACTGAAAGAATTCAAAGTTTTTCAAAGCACAATGTAAAGCTAAAATTGGAACAATGAAGAGTTTTACTTTAAGCCCCTTTATCCTTAGACTTTCATCCCTCAAGCCTTCTCATTGTCTCCTTTCTCTCAACAAATCACAATTAAGTATAGTGAATAAGTGCAATACCTAAAAAAGGATAACTGGGCTACACTCAAGTATCTAGGAAACCAGGTTCCAAGAGGAAATTCTATTAGGCACATCCCTCATCACACGCACTCCTACATGCTTTGTGTTTGCCTTTCTTGTGGCATCAAAGGGATTTTCCTCTGTTCAGTATTCCTGATTTTTCTACGTATCAACATGACATTCTTTCTCAGTAATAATTATCCAGAAAAACAGAGCCATCACAAGCATTGTGGGGATTAGGTGATTAATTTAAAGAATGCATATTCCTGGGGAAATCAGAAGAAATTATGACCTGGAAAAGCAGAATGAGTAGAAAGATCAGAGAAAGGCATTGTTTGCAGCAACATGAAGCAAGGTCTATGCACACAGGTCCTCAAAGCATATCAGAAAATAAAATCTATGAATGACCACAGCATAAAAATATAAAGTGGCACCAATCTGAAAAACCCCAATCAGACAAGCTGTTAGGCATGCACTTGGTTGGTCAGAGATAACCCAGTGATCAGCATAAAGCACCATAGCTTACCCAGCACCCCTGCTGTGCATCCATTTGTCTAGCACAGCCTTCTGAATGTAAACATGTTTCTCCCTGTGGGAAATATAGTCCTCAGTCTTTCCAATACGATACAATCTAATCTAGATCCCATTTCTACATTTACTATTCTATTAGAGAGCAATAAAGTGATCCTCCGAAGTCAGCATGGACATCCAGTAAATTTCATACTAAAGAAAATTCAGTTGGACCCACGGTGTATACATCACATTGAAGAATTACCAAATCCAGACTCCACAGAACATAAATCAAACTCAAGGGCTAGAAGTGACACAGCCCCCTTCCACTATTGACTTCCTTGATTCACAGTGAAAAAAAGCTGGGCAAAAGCTACAAATTACATCATCCAAGAGAAAACAACGAGGAAGCCAGCATTGCCTTTTAAAGTGAATGAATGTAAGTAAACACAAGGAGGATTTTGTTTCCTTACATAACCAAGAAAATAAAACTAGTTTTGAATTTATGCAAGAGTTTGTCTAGACAACTGAGGCTAGAGTTCGATGATCAGCTTGGCCTTCAAGATTAGGCTGAACAGAAAACAGTAAGCATTGGTGTTCTTGCCCATAAACTAGGACTTTATATCAAGTGACTTGCTTTAGTTCTAGAAATGGCACAGAGGGAAACCAAAATCTGTTTTAAGAGTAAACCTCTGAAGCATATATAGGCTATCAAGCAATGTAAATTAGTATTTAATGAAGGTGAAATGAAAGAATTTCAACTAAGTTCAGACTGAAGTGGAATTAATCCAAGATCAAACTTCTCTTGAAGGTTCCACCATCAGCTAGAAGCATAAGGATAGACCAAATACTCCATGCACTATCCTGGCTCTGATAACATATTATCTTTGACTCCAGTGTGTTTTCCTATTTCAACTACTAAACAAGGCCATGTTAAATGAATTCCACTATGAATATCTCAGTGAAGTTAAGCAATTGCTTGAGAAAGGGGGAAGTTTAAAGAAGCAACGAAGTAAATGTGAAAAGATAGAGACAAAAATTAGCATTATTAAAATTCATTATAAAATGAGCTTCCTGGTATACTCAGAATCCAGTATGCCGCCATGCCTCACAGCACATGTTGGAATAGATGCTCAGAGACAATTACCCATGAGTTGAGGACACCCAGAGACAAGCATATAGCCAAACAGCACTGGCAAGCTTAGACACATAGAGGCTCACTGGAAGCCATGTAGCACAGGCAGAGGAGGACACCCAGAGATGTGCCACCCCCAAGGCCTGCCTGTGTTATGTGAACTAGCCAGGGCAGTGCTGGAGAGGTTGCCCTGGTGGTGCAGGCACAGGATAACTGGCAGGCTGATCAACTTAGCTACCACCTAGGCCCTGGTCCAGGGCTTTTATTTGGCTTACCCCAACATCTACCTCATCTATGAACTCCTTGAGCATGTAAAAGAGCAGGTCTTGTAGACCCAATGTTGCAGGATATTCATGACACAGGATATCCAACAACAGGATAATGTTAAGAAAAGAGTCCTTGGTGAGGATCCAGTTTTGATGGCTGATGACATGGCAAAGCCAAAGTCCTGGAACCAGACTAATGACTCATTGCCATGAGCTTCTACAAGTAAAGAAGTGTGGACCAAGGGTATTCTTTGGGACACACTACATCTGCCACAGTGAGATAGTTTCTATGCTTTTTGTTTTTGTTTTTGTTGATTTTTGCTTTATTATTTTTTTTGCAAGGGTTACAAGGGCAAATATGAAGGAATAAGGAGATGAGTGGGTTTGGGGTTCATGATGTGAAACTCACGAATAATCAATAAAAATTTTTAAAAATTAATGAGTTTCCTAAACAAATTGTTTCAATTCTCCCTTGCTATTCAATACCATAGAACAATATAGAGGCAAAGAAGATGCAGGAAAAGAATGAACAACATGCCTACTCTGTCCCTAGCTTCCCCCTACCACACTCCAGCCATTAGCAGTCTTTACAATGCTTTGTCATCTGATTTTCACAAATGAGGAGATTCCTCTGGAGCTGTTAAGCATGGCAGGATCAAAGGAAATCCAATGTTTCTTTGGAAGGTATCAATGGCCAGGCAAAGACTCTGTAAACTCAAACTCCACCTGTGGCCATTGTGAGAGCCAGTAATTTCTAAGGTTTGCTTCAGTCTTCATTTTTTTTGCATGTATGATATAACATGTTCTCAGCAACTTCACATATAAGGCATTTTATCACACTGAGATACAAATACAAAACAGTCACTATATAAGATAGCAAAATCAAGATTCATAAATAAAAATTAAGTGAATACTATATTATTATGTAAGACTTAAGGGCATAGGAAAGTGCATAACATATTTCAGTGAGATGAATAGCAGCATTTTATCCAGAAGGAAATACTAAGCAAAAGCCAATAACATAACTAAGAGCCTCATTATGACTTAGCAGTAAATAGCAAGTGATAAAACTTGTATGTACAAGAGTATAAAATTAGTTCTGAAAATACTCATTAATAAAAGTAATTTAAAGTGAAAAATGTGTTGACATTATAAAACTACCATGGTATTTTGATAAGCAAGGGTCAAGAGAAATCTATAAATCAGTATTGCACTATGATGACATTTTTTGTTAAAATATGCATCGGTTAACTGATTAATTAGGCATAATCAGAAAGGAAGTGGCTCACAATCTCATTGATTTTTTTATAAGTTAAATCTGATTAATTTAGCCACTGGGAACTCTCTGTACTCAGGTGGGGAAGGGCATACCATTGGCAAAAAATCCATAATGTCCTACTAAAATAGAATCAGAAAAGAAAGAAAGAAAAGAAAAAATAGATTAACCCAGAAATCAACATCGCAAAATAAAGTGAACAACATTCTGAAGAAAATACCAACACTGGACTGGGGAGCTGGCTTAGTAAGTAAAGACATGCCACACAGGCATGAGGGTCTAGATTTGAATTTGATGAATCCATGCAAATCTCCACACTTTATGTACAGCTACTAATGCAAGATGGAAGGCCAACGAGAGAATTCCAAAAGGCTCAGAGACAGCTAGCTAGGCATATGCAGTGGACAACCACAAAGAGACTGGCACCAGGGTTTGTCCTCTGACCTCCACAAATGTGTGTGATGAAGATCACACAAATTAGCATGTTCACACAGACATGTGTGGATACACATCATACACACAGAACAATAATAAAAATAAATAATAACATAAAAAAGGAAACACAAATTCATGAAGTTTAATGAAAACATCCAGGAGAGACCAGGAATTCATTGGATAGAGCTTGAACAGACAGACTCCTTCAAGAATGCCTTAGAAGTCATAGTCTTGTAGATTTTGGGGTGAAGACTTAAAACTAACCAATAAATACATTCAGCATAGTCATGAGAGTTGGGGTGGGTTTTAACATTGCATCCTGCTTTTCTGATCTAACATTTATCAAATAGAATTCCATCCCTCAGTCCTCTGTTGGGCTATGTGAAGTGGGCTCTATTCTATTTGTTTTATCAAAAAGAAAAATGTCACTTTCTGTATTACCCTTATTTTTTAAAGTCATACTCTAGAGGCATGGGTGAAATCCTTTGGCAAGAGTCAGCTTGCACAGATTTTATTAATATTAGGGGACTCCATGGAGGTTGAGCCGTTGTTTATGATGGTGGCTCAGCAATACATTGGAACACAAATGCAAAGTAAGTCAGTTAGAACAAGAGCTAATAGGTTCTATTGAATCATAGAGACTAAAACAGCAGACAGTCAGTAGACATGGAAGACAGGGATTAAAGGACAGAATGGCCATGTGAATGTACTGCATGCAAATGGATAAGATTACCAAGCAAGCATGGACTCCTTCAAGCAAGACTCACTTTGCACAATCTCTCCACCATGTATTTCAACAGACAATAAATAGTATCCTCAGAGTTAAGAAGGAGACACATAATCTTTCTTTTCCTAACAGTACATCCAAAGCCACAGAGAGGCAGGTACTAGCTTCAATGCACTGTTTCCCTGTATGATTCTGGCTCTGTCTGGTTGAACCAGAATGACAGCGAGAGTGTGGTTGCCTGTAGCAACCTGGTTTGCTTTCATCCCTCCAGTCCAGAGATCAGAATGTCAGATATCTTTCTAATTTTTTTTATTAATCACTTTATTTGTTTACATTTCAAATAATATCCCCCTTCCTGGTTACCTCTCCCCAGACTCCCCTTCCTACCCCGCCTCCTCCCCTTTGCCTCTATGAGGGTCCTCCTCCATCCAGTCACCCACTCCTGCATCCCAACTCTAGCATCCCCTTATGCTGGAGCATCAAGCTTCCACGGGACCCAGGGCCTCCGCTCCCATTGATGTCAGATAAGCCTATCCTCCGCTACATATGTATCTAGACCCATGGATCCCTCCTCCAGTCTCTGTCTCATTTTTTTGTCCCTGTCTTTCTATCAGACAGGAACATTTCTGAGTAAAAAAAAAAAAAAAAAAAAAATTAGGTACATGGGCGGCCCCATCCTTCAACTGGGGGCTTTTCCTATCTACTGGAGGTTGAATTTCCCCTTTATTGGGTATTTTGGCTAAAGCCATCAATGTGGGGTCCTGAGAGCCTCTTGCTTCCCTGGAGTCTCAGACTTTCTAGTGGCTACCCCAAGTTCTCTGGTCCCCACTGCTACATGTTTCTATTCAATTTCCTGACCCTAGTACTTCTCTCCTGTCTCTTCCAATACCTGATCATGCTCCCCCTTTCCCTCCCCTCTTTTCTTCCTCCCAGATCTCTCCCTCCCTCTAACTCACGTGATTAGTTTGTTCTCCTTTCTATGTAGGATTGAAGTATCCACACTTTGGTCTTCCTTCTTCCTAAGCTTCATGTGGTTTGTGGGTTGTATCATGGATATTCTGAGCTTTGGGGCTAATATCCACTTATCAGTGAGTACCTACCATGTGTGTTCTTTTGTGTCTGGGTTACATCACTCAGGATGATATCTTCTAGTACCTTCCATTTGCCTGTGAATTTCATGAAGCCATTGTTTTTAATAGGTGATTAGTACTACATTGTATAAATGTACCTCATTTTTCTGTGTCCATTCCTCTATTGAGGGACATCTGGTTTGTTTCCAGCTTCTAGCTATTATAAATAAGACTGCAATGAACATACAGGAGCATGTGTCCTTCTTATATGATCTCCTTGTACAAGTGCCAGTGAACCAAGGACCTCCACATAAAACCAGATATGCTGAATTTAATAGAAAATAAGTGGGAAAGAGCCTTGAACACATTGACACAGGGGAAATTTTCCTGAACAGAACACCAATGGCTCATGCTCCAAGATCAACAATTGACAAATGTGACTTCATAAAACTGTAAAGCTTCTGTAAGGTAAAGGACAATGTCAATAGGACAAAACAGCAACCCACAGACTTAGAAAACATCTTTACCAACCCTACATCCGATAGAGAGCTAATATCCAAAATATACAAAGAACTCAACAAGTTAGACTCCAGAGAATCAAACAACCTTATTAAAAATAGGGTACAGAGCTAAACAAGGAATTCTCAACTGAGGAATCTCCAATAGCTGAGCTGCACTTAAAGAAATGTTCAGCATCCTTAGTTATCAGGGAAATGCAAATCAAAACAACCCTGAGATTCCATCTCACACCAAGCAGAATGACTAAGATCAAAAATGCAGGTGACAGCAGATGCTGGCGAGGATCTGGAGAAAGAGAAGTGTTTCTCCATTGCTGTTGGGACTGCAAACTGGTAAAATCACTTAGGAAGTCAATCTGGCAGTTACTCAGAAAACTGGAAATAGTTCTACCTGAAGACCCAGCTATACTACTACTGGGCATATACCCAAAAGAATGTCAGATTTCTAATTCATCATACATCCTGTTCTGGTACTGGTGGATACACACATTGGCATTCATTTTCCCTCCGTTTACAACTGGGTCTTGAAACATGTTGGGCCCCTAGAACAGAACATGAAGATATAATAGGATTTTAGACTTTATCTTCATTAAAGTCAGAAAAAAAAAAAAAGCCTCAAAGGAATATGAAGACCTCGGAGCAACCTTATAGTTTCAAACTACTTTAAAAACAAAGGTCTGAATGGGTAAATGGCTTAAGGCCCAAACTAGTAAACATCAGGCTCCTCACACGGTTATAGCAGGAAAGCTCATTTCCCCTACCCCCTGTCCCCCATATTTTCCCAAAAATACAGCAACAGAGGTGGCCCCAGGGAGCACTGACCCTTCTAAGAGAGTGTCCACATACCTCTTCCTAAAGGAGATGATTTTTTTTACTAACAGGGAAGGTGCTAGATGGGGCTGGGTGGGGGCAGCACAGGGGGGGCTGGAACAACCTGCTTTTTGGTTTGCCCCAAGGCCTAATAGACCCCTAGCTGCTCCCTAAGGGAAAGAGGCAGTAATCAAGAGCACACTGTGGCCTTAAAAAAGCTTTCCTGTCAACTATTATTTCACTCACCCGCATCTCTACACGGGGCTTAACCAGTCTGTGCTAGCAGCCGCAATCACAGCATGTGGAGTGCCTGCAGTTGTCATCTAAAAATGCAGGCAGGAAAGGAAAATGCTCTCTAGCCATAGCAGTTCTCAAATGCACAGAGAAGTCAGTGTGCTGTCTAGAGGCCTCTCATGGAGAGTAGACCCTGCATCTCAAGCCAACCTGGGAAACAAAGACAAGAAGGACACCTTACAAGGGCAGAGGAGCTGTGCGAAGGAGCTGTTCATCTGATTGCAGGGTGCTTATGGAGCTAGAAAGCAGTTCTTTCTTTTCACTGTGAAGCCCAGCAGTAAAATAATATCTCCTTAGGATTTTATGTTGTTCTGAAAATCTACCCTACCCCACCCCCTGTCAGCTAATTTTAAAAGTCGCCATGCCATATTTGACCACAGTTTCAGCATATGAAGAAAAAAATCTCAATATTTTACCTGAAGAAACAATGCTGAAAGATACATAATCCACATAGCCCAAGGTTATTTTTCGATAAGTTGCCATAAAGGTGGGGTTCACACCTCTGTTGCCTCTGCACCTCTCCTAGACTGGAGTTCTTCCCACTACAGCAAGGTCTGGCAAAGTGTAGCTACAAGCCAAGTCTTGACTATTAATAATATTTGTAAAGAGAGGTTTTATTTTTTGTGAGTAAACAGCTCCACTGTGACTTCAGAACTCTGAAAGGAAGAGTCAGAAATTGCAATGATGACCACTTTATACTCCACTGTGCTAAAGCATGGCCTTGCCAGCCCCATTTATGGAAAACCTTCGCGGCCTGTGTTGTCTTCCCATTTGCTCTCTGGTATCATCACTTGACATTTGACAATACCTCAAGGGTTGGTTTCCGGCATAATAATGGGTTGTTACATCAATCTTGAAGTTTATCAGACCCAGATTCTCTGTAGAGTAATTTTTGTTACTAGTTTAAGCTGATTTGAGCTCAGTTCATGAATTGAACCAAACCTCATTATATCCAAGGGATAGGTTTTTCTACTTGTATCTTAATTTTTTTTAATTAAAAAAATTGTGCTTTAAAATTGTTCCTTTTATTTAGCCAAGTCTATAGGTCTAATGATTCCACATATTTGGAGTTGGTCCTTTTTCTACTATCCCTCTTCCTAAAGCATCTTCAGGGTCTTGTTCTACTGTACCCCATGACTGGGATGCTGGCTTTATTCTGGGCAGGTTTACGTTTCCCCTGTAGGAGACTGTGGGACTCCCTAACTCATAGGAGTAAATAGTGCACATTGCCCTTGCCAGCAGCCTCTAGCTTTCTCCAGTGGCCTCATAAGGAGAGCAGAGGAAAGGAGCAGGAAATTGAAGAAAGCTGGAAGAGGTAAAGAAGTGAATTCCAAATGCTGAAGAGAGGCTGTGCTCTTCCTGAGTTATAATCCAGTAGCAGGGCTGTCTTCGCCCTGCTTACACACGCCTAACTTTCTGCAAGAGGGCATCACATCAGCATTGCTTATCAGCATTGTGCCCTGGGATACGGGCATGTGGCAGCCACTTGATGAATCCAAACTGAAAGATGATTAATGTTAAGCAGAGTCGAGCTCTCCTGTACATCAAGAAGAGCATATTTACCCTAAAATATGCATCTTTTCCAGCAATTACAGCCATTATGTTTGCTGATATGGATTTTTTTTTTTTTTTTTTTTTTTTTTTTTTTTTTTTGCTCAAAATACATTTTAAGGTAGAATTTGAAACCACTTTCAACTCTCAGGGCAGTTCCTGAGCTCATCAGAGAAGAAAAATTCAAAGAACACTATAAAGTACTTTCTTTCCTCAGTAAGAAATTTATTTTAAAATAAATTTTCATTTGTAGGAAGCAGACACTTTCATAAATCAGAAGTCCAGAAAAAAATTAATTTCTTTATATTTAAGCCTAGTCCCTTACCTTGCATTTCTTTCAGAGTTAAAAAAGAAAGAAAGAAAGAAAGAAAGAAAGAAAGAAAGAAAGAAAGAAAGAAAGAAAGAAAGAGAAAAGAAAAGAAAAGAAAAGAAAAAGAAAAGGGGAGGGAAGAAGGGATAGGGAGGGGAGGTGAGGGGATAGGGGAGGGGAGGGCAGGGGAGGGGAGGGGAGGGGAGGGGAGGGGAGGGGAGGGGAGGGGAGGGGAGGGGAGGGGAGGGGAGAGGAGAGGAGAGGAGAGGAGAAGAGAAGAGAAGAGAAGAGAAGAGAAGAGAAGAGAAGAGAAGAGAAGAGAAGAGAAGGCCTTCTCCTTCACCTTTTCAAGGTGTTTCTTTCAAAATACATAAATGGGTGCCCAACCCAGAGCTATGCCATCCAGTTCTAATTCAGGTGGCATTAAAAAGAAAGTGTAATTCAAATCCAAACTTCTGAAGTTCTCAAACTTGTCTCTTCAAGTTTTACCCATTTCATAAACTTCATTTTCCCACTTAAATACGGAACTTTGATTAATTACTAAAGTAGCCAGAAAGTTATTCAATTAGTGTGAAATGATTCAGGTTGAAATTACAAGATTACCTTTTATAGTGATGATAGAAAAGATGGGAGTGTGAGTTAGGACGTGAAGACAATAGTCTTTCAAATTTAAATGGAAAGAATTTCTGATTCAATTATTTGATTAGACTACTCTGAGAATGGTGTAAAAGCCTAACCTTTGACATAAAGTCAGAACTGCCTGGCAACAGTACATGATCTCACCCGAAATGTTATTACCATGATTAGCATGTATAATGTTGGCCTATTTGCCCCAAGGAACTTAAAATGAGCAGCAGATGACCATGTTGCAATGTGTGCGAATTTGACTTGAAGCAAAAGAGAGGTACAACTAAGGAAAACAGCATGTTTCTGAAAAGGGTTGAGGCCACTGGAAACAGGAAAAGGTACCAGTCTGGTGGGACTGTAGGTTGTCTAGTAAGCAAACTGGAATTAAGTGTGTCTGTTCCTTAGAACCTCCCTGGATGCTTGGCTTTTGAAAACGGTGGACCTGAGGTGGATGAGTATAGCTTTCTTAGCTGATAATTATGTCCAAAGAATGGCAGCAAAGGGTTTTAGTCTACAGAAACTCTTACATCTAAAAACTTCCCCCCAATCATATCTATCTTTGATACTTGCTGACTTACCCACTGCCATCACTTTGTATCTAGTTGTGAGTCTTTTGCCCTACTGGTTCTACATGGCTTTGAAATGTCTTATTCTATCATGTTTTGAAGACATGAGTGCACCATAGCTTGTATGTGTGGTAAGTCTCTTAGCGGATCAAACCTATAGCTGGTTAGCTTCAGCTCCTTTTGGGAGGGTCTAGCTGGGCTTTACTCTCTTGGTGCAGGATATTTTATTGGCATCATCCTTCATTCTCCTGAAAACTCTGCCAGCAGATGGCAGGATGGGAGCTTGGCTCTGGAGGAACCTGCTGATGCAGAGAACTTAAGCCCAGTAGGATCACCCATGAGCGTTGTGAAGACCAGCACAGTCCCTGCTCAGCATAGCTAGAAAGACAGTGTGGTGTGGCCAGTTTTCCCCACTCTTCATTTCTTTTTTTTTTCTTTTTTTTTTCTTTCTTTCTTTTTGTTTTTTGTTTCATTTTGTTTTGTTTTGTTTTTGTTTTTGTTTTTCGTTTGTTGAGACAGGGTTTCTCTGTATAGCCCTGGCTGTCCTGGAACTCACTCTTCATCACTAGATCCCCAGTCTGGATGACATTTTAGGTATCCCTGCAGAGCAACTGTGGGAAAAAGCTCTGGATATGGACTCTGCTTAAGCAGGAAGGGTCAGTGAGAGAAAGGCTTTGTATTTGAAGGTAAATGCTTAACATTTCTATTTATTCTTTTTCTTTTTAATTTTTTTTTTCTTACACACTTTACATCCTGGTCACTACTCCTCTCCTGGTCACTGCTTCCTACAATCCTTCCCCCATCCCAAATAGGCACATGTCACAAGGGATGCACTAGAGAGCGACCTCATCAAGATCTGCAATCCTCTGGGACCAGACGAAGTCAGGAGTTCTTATTCTGGAATCTAGGAACATATTAGCAGTGTTGTAGGTGTGTGCACATATGCATGTTTGTGTGTGTGTGTGTGTGTGTGTGTGTGTGTGTGTGTGTGTGTGTGTGTGTGTGTGTGTGTAAGAAGTTTGAGAGTGTCCTGTTTTCTCTTTGCACTCAGACCATAGGCTGAATGTCCCATGGTAAAATCAGAGATGCAAAGTAGTGCCTTCACTCCCTGGGAGGGAACAGGCAAGACAAGGAGAAAAATAAGAAAGCCACACTGTTTGTGTATTTGTAGTTAAATGAAATTCTAACTCCTTGGCACATCTAAGACGTATAATAAATCTATTTAATTAACAAATAAACCATATCCAATATAAATTACAGTCATAAAGTATGACCCTATTTCTTGTTTCTAACATAGCTTAAATGTGCTTTCAATGGTGGGTACTCTGAAAATTCAGTAATTGTTACTCATCCAAAACTAAAGCCTTTCAGTTGTGTCTGGGTAAAATTTTTTGTAACCTTGCGTTTTCTTTACTTACTCCACTTGTTTTATCATAAAGCTTTAATGGGAATTATGAAATGGTGGTGTCCATGATCCTTTTTCATAAGGTTAATCCTGACAGGCTGAGTTTAATAAGAAAAGTGACGTAATATGACATCCAAGATTAAGTGGAAGAAAATAGTATGCATTCTGCCTTGTTCTCCTGGGCATTTTCATTGGTGCTCAGCCATAAAAGACCATAAGAATCAGCTAAAGTTGGAAAATCCCCATTCCTGTTGGGCTTGCAGCTCACAGACAATGTGACCACACACAGTCATGTGAACGAGTGATTCCCCAATACTGATTCACAGCCCTCAGGGAAACTGCCTCAGCTCTGAAAGGAAAGGGAGTAGAGTTGTTTGCTTCAGTCAAGTGGCAAACTTCAGAACAAGGAAGATGATTGTTATCATCGTAAATTCTGTTCAGAAGGAGAATAATAGGGTAACAGAAAATATACAGTCAATGCATTCAAACTTTCAGAGTGCTGGGATTTAACTAACATCTTACCAAAGGCAATGCAACAAACAAGAGGGGGCCTGATCCTGCATCATTGAGTAGATGTGTCATTTGCAAGACAGGGCATTAGTCCTTGCATCTTGTATTCGAGTATTATTATTATTATTATTTATTAGATTTTTACTTATATACAATTCAAATGTTATCCCCTTTTCTGGTTTCCCCTCTGAAAACCCCTATCCTATCCCTCCTACCCCTGTTTCTATAAGTGTGCTCCCCTACCCATCCACTCTGGCCTCCCCAACCTCGAATTCCCCTACACTGAGCCTTCCCAAGACCAATGGCCTCTCTTCCCATTGATTCCTGACAAGGCCATCCTCTGCTACATATGCAGCTGGAGCCATGGGCCCTGCCATGTGTGCTTTTTGGTTAGTGGTTAGTTTGGTTCCCTAGAACTCTGGGGAATTTGGTTGGTTCATATTGTTGTTCTTACTATGGGGTTGCAAACCGCTTCAGATGCTTCAGTCCTTTCTATAATTGCTCTATTGGGGACCCTGTGCTCATTCCAATTATTGGATGCAAGTATCTGCCTCTGTCTTTGTTAGGAACTAACAGAGCCTCTCAGGAGACAATATATCAGGCTCCTGTCAGCAAGCACTTCTTGGCATACACAATAGTGTCTGGGTTTCGTAACTGTATATGAGATGGATCCCCATGTGGGGCAGTCTCTGGATGGCCTTTCCTTCAATCTCTGCTCCACACTTTGTCTCTGTATCTCCTCCCATGGGTATTTTGTTCCCCATTCTAAGGACCAAAGTATCCACACTTTGGTCTTCCTTCTTCTTGAGCTTCATGTGGTCTGTGAATTGTATCTTGAATATTTGGAGCTTTGGGGCTAATATCCACTTATCAGTGAGAGTATACCAAGTGTTATCTTTTGTGATTGGGTTACCTCACTCAAGATGGTATTTTCTAGTTCCATCTATTTGCCTAAAAATTTTATGAATTCATTGCTTTTAATAGCTGAGTAGTACTCCATTATATAAATGTACCATATTTTTTTGTATCCATTCCTCTGTTGGGGGACATCTGGGTTCTTTCCAGCTTCTAAGCTATTATAAATAAAGATGCTATGAACATAGTGGAGCATGTGTCCTTATTCCATGTTGGAGCATCTTCTGGATATATGCCCAGGAGTGATATAGCTGGATCTTTAGGTAATACTATGTCCAATTTTTTGAGGAAATGCCAGACTGATTTCCAGAATGGTTGTACCATCTTGTAATCCCACCAGCAATAGAGGAGTGTTATTCTTTCTCTAATCCTTGCCAGCATCTGCTGTCATATGAGACTTTGACAAGATCCAACATTTTACTGTATCTTGGAGTCTTGCTAAGGCCATTTCAGGTTTAATTGGAATTTGATCTTTTTGTTAGAAGAATTGCTTAGGATCAGACTGATGAAAGTTTCTTGAATGCTAAAGATTCTCTGATGCCTTCTGGTATTGATTTGAAGTAAGAATAAATTATATGCATGTTAACTTGGCTTCATTTTTTTTAGATTACTGTAGTTAATTTAATGCAAATCTACTACCTACTGACTTCTATCAATAATGAGAAATGAAAACATCAGACTTTCCAAGTTAACCGCTGTGCCAATCATGTAAAAATATGTATTAGCCTAATACATAATGCTTTTTACGATTTTTCTTCTTTTGGAGGATATGTTTTCATATAATATGTTATTAATATGGTTTCCCCTTCCTCAGCTCCTTCCAGATTCTTACAATGTCCCCTTCCATTCAAATACAAACTCTTTCTGTCTCTCCTTAGAAAGCAAACAGGCTAGGCATTTAAAGAATATCAATAACAAACACATTGGAATAAGACAAATGAAACAAACAGAAGCAAAAGAGTCAATGAAAAAGCACAAGAAATGCATATGTATACAGAGAAACACACTTTCAAACACACACATACGGGAATCCCACAATAACAGAGTTGGAAGCCAGAATATATACACAAAGGTCCTGTAAAGTAAATTCTACTTCAGGAGGAAGCTTCTCTGATGATGGCTGAGCATGGCAGTGATCTATGAGTATAGCACAATGTTATTTGGAGTTATTCTATTGCTGTGTTCGTTTAGCAGCATGGTGGTATTTGATTTTCCCTTTGGTCCCTGGCTTAGATAATCTTAGATAATCTCAGTGACCACTTAAACCATGCTGGTGATGGTTGACTTTTCATAGAGTGGCCCTTGTATCCAGTCAGATACTGGTTAGTTAGTCCCACAAGCTTTGTTCCACTACTGTTCTAGCACATCGTGCAGGCAAGTTACCATTGAAGATACAAGCTTTTATAGGCGGCTTGGTGTTTACCTTTCTCCTTTAGTACCATGCAGAGAACCTTCCAGTACATAAGCAGGAGAGGTGAATGCCCAAAGCAGGCACCCGCTTGACTTCTCTGTGTTAAGTGAGTTATACGGGTGTGATCTTAAGCAACAGGGCCATACCATCAGGTCATAGAGTTCAACCAATAGCAGTGTCAATAACCAGTTTTATTTGGGATTCCCATTGGATCCATTTGACCAACAACTCAATTAAATGTAACCTATTCCTGAAAACAGAAGCTTCATTTGTTGATGAGGAATATCTATTTGGGACTCTGTTTCCACACTATCATTTGGTAATTCCATTTAGTTTGTGTGCACATATGTGTATATCTCACAAAGCTTCTACTGTACTAGGTTTCTATACTTGAGACCTCCTAAGTAACCTTTGGTTTGAGCTGTGCGTCTCTATATTTACTTCCTCCACCTTCTCTTCCCTTCCACGCCTCATTTTAACCCATCAGCTCACTAAATTATACATAAGACAACATAAGTAAATGTAAAATCAGTAAGAAATACGTGGGAAAAGCCACTGATATTATGAGCGAGGCAGTGTATATGGCTATGTAACCTGAAGTCTGCCAATTTTGGATTAGAGAATACATAGTAAATATTTTGTAGTTTCGCCATCACAACCACAACCACCGTCTCTCAACATCATAAAATTCCAAAATGAAAAGCCATAACAACTGTGTATGGCTATCAATCCATTGCATTCCTTTCTCCTTTACTCCCATATATAATCCCTTTTCTACCACAAGAACTTCAGAATGTATTATATTAATTCAGCAGAACTAAGGAAATTGATCATTAGCTCAAGTTATCAGAACATGCTAGTATTTTTAAATACTAATGTTATTTGATGTATAAATTATAGAGGCTCATCTGGCTCATGATTGTTAGAGGTTGAAGGATTTAAATAAGCATTTTCTAAGCCTTGCTGAGGGTTGTCTAGATACATGGCAGTATCATGACAGCAATGAGCAAGAGAGGATATCACATGCTGAAAAATAAAATTGAAAATCACGGGAGGTGACAAGCTCACCTGTATCAGCCCTGCCCTACAGGAACCAGTATGCACTCCCACAAGAAAGACTCTTTTCTGAGAGTCAAATCCTATAACCTAGCTACCTTCTATTTGTCTTTAACCCTTAAAATTTCCTCTAACTCACTATATCCTCAACCTCACCAGAGGGGAGAGAGAGAGAGAAAGAGAGACAGACAGACAGGCAGACAGACAGACAAGCAAGCTAACAGCTTGATTCTGGAGACATATTCAAGTCATACAATGACAACAATCTTACTTTTTTCTTCATAGATTGGAAATTTACTTTTCTTGACGTTTATTTCATATAATGACTTCGGTATAATAAGTTCATGTTTCATTACTACCAGGCAAGAGCGACAAGCCACATATCACATCCAGACCCCACAATACATCATTGAAGAGACTTTAATTACCTTTGTAAAAGTTGAAAATATTATTTATATAAAATGTCTGATTACAATTTTCCCTCCTCAAGTCCTCTCAGATCCTTCCCCACTTCCCTTTTTACCCGAATCCACACTCATTCTTTTTAAATTACTTTTATATAAGTTCATTTATGCAAATTATTTGAGGGAAGAAAAATGTGTTTCAACTTTTCTTTGTGGTGAAAGAACAGTGAAGAAATAAATATGTGACCATTTATTTTGCAAGCCTGCAGTGTGGGCAATACGTAATCCCATGCTTCCTGTATTCTATTATGTTATCTTGGTGGGTGGTAAGTAATTTTCCCTACATCTTACCCTCAAGCATACAATAGGTTGGATAATAAGAATGAAGATTTTTTTTTATAAAAATTTACAAAATACTTGGTTGATAAAGACTAAGAGATCATGCCATACAATTCAGACAATACCAATTGTAATGATAGGAAAGTACAAAAGTATGCTTAAATTATGCCCAAAGAATTTTCAGCTTTCTTAAGAATACTCTTAAAAAAATACTATTATCACTATTTGCAATTATGTATACACTGGTCCTGTTTTACACATCACTAGATGTTAATCCTTGCAGACAAAAGAGCTTGTCATTGACTAAGTCCGGATTTATTTGAATTGACAAGGCAGAAAATATCCTTGCCCATCACTGTCACTAACTTCCTCACTTAACTTAGAAAGAATTTAATGGAGAACAGGATTAGTAAAATAGAAGATTCTACGGGTAATGGTCTATACACTGCCTCTCCAGGTTTTCATTAAAAACTGACTGCATCAAATGGCTTCATAAGAAAAGAAAAGCTTTATCAATATTTTGCATAAACTAGTAAGTCTTTTTCTTTTCCCATGGAAATGGGTGTGGAGTTCCTGGCGAAATCAGAAACAGAACGACTTTATGAACTAGCTATTCTGTTATTGGCACAAAGAACTCCACACTCTGTACACAGATACATTCACATTCGGGAACACTGAAGCACTATTCACAATAGCTAGAAAGTGGAACAATCTCAGATATCCATCATGGGATGGATTGATAAAGAAGATATGGAGTATACACACACATAATAAAATTTCACTCCGATGTAAAAGAAAAATTAAATTCTGAAAATTTTAGGAAAATGACTGAAGTAGAAAAGTATTCCATTAATCAAGGTGTCCCAAGCTCAGAAAAATTCAATTCATGGTCTCTCCCATAGGACAACCAGGTTTAGTGTGCATGTTTCTGATTATGGCCAGAGCCTAAAACACTGGAAAGAAGAGTTTTAAGGGGTGTGCTGAGGAAGAAGTTGGAGGAGAATGTGATAGAACATGTGTGACATGAAAGCATTATGTGCCTGGAGGGGAAGGTGGGAAAGGAGCAGTGAGAGGAGAATTCACTTACATGCATTCGGTGAGAAAACACCTTTATGATCCCTAATACTTTGTATACTAATTTTAAATAACAAAATGTAAAAACAGAAACAATTTTGCAGACTTATGGTATTAGGTAAACAGGAGATTACCTTATTAAAATTGGGCTGATTAAAAACAACGAGTTCATGAAATTCGCATGCAAATGGATGGAAATAGAAAATATCCCGAGTGAGGTAACACAGACACAAAAGAACACACATGGTATGTACTCACTGATAAGTGGATATTAGCCAAAAAGAAGCTCAGAATACTCACAACTCACAGACCATATGAAACCCACAAAGAAAGAAGATCACACCAAAGTATGGATGCTACAGTCCTACTCAGAAGGGGGAAGAAAATAATCTCAGGAAGTAGAGGAAGAGAAGGTTCTGGAAGGGAGAGAGGAGAGGGGAAGGTGGACCAGTTCAGATACTGGAAGAGAGAATTACAGAGGGTCAGGAATTTGAAAGGAGGTGTGTAGCAGTAATGGATGGGGAACTGGGATAGCCATTAGTAAGACCCAGATGCCAGGGACCCAAAATGTTCCCAGAACCCAACAGGGAGAACATTAGGCAAAATACCCAACAAAGGGGAGATAGAACCTGTAGAGATCACATCCAGTAGATAGGCATGCCCCCGGTTGAGGGATGTGTCTACCCACCCATCTCAAAAAAATATGAATCCAGTATTCTTCCAGTCAAAAAAGAAATGCAGGTACAAAGAGTGGGGCAGAGACTGGAGGCAAAGACATCCAGAGACTGCCCCACCTAAGGATCCATCTCATCTGCAGACACCAAACCCATGTATACAGGCACTCACATATGTGTATATATGTTTATGTGTGCATACACACACACACACACACACACACACACACGTGTGTGTGTGTATGTATATGTATGATAGAGTTTGAACCTCCATAGACACATGTTAAAAAGCAATAGTGAGAATTAATTTTTGAACTTGCAAATCTCATAAAATAAAGATAAAAGGAACCATTGGCAAGCAGAAAAAAGAACAGGTGAAAAGATTTTTAAGGATACGTAAACATTGTTTTTGTTTGTTTTCCCTTTACAGAGGACTGCTGTGGCATTTGTCTCCCCAACTACCTTGAAGAACAACTCAAAGTGTAATAACTCCTTTTCTTTCCTACTAAGAATCGTCATCATGTCATCATTGATTTCCATGTCTTCTCCTTGGTGATTACGCCTGCAAGGACAGAAAGAAAGCCCACAGTGCAGCTGTGTGGTGGCTCCACAAAGGGCTTCCCCTGCTCTAAAAGTCTTCAGACCTTCATCACTTTTGTTGAAGCTAAATACCAAATTTATTTTAAAATCATGCTGTCGTATTTTTACTTATTTGATTATTGTATTAATGTGTGCATCTGTGTGCCTGTTTGTGCATATGTGTGAATGTGTGTGTGTGCATGCATGTGACTGTGTGTGTTCTGTTGTGCATCTGTAGAAGTCAGAGTGTTTTTCTCAGAGGCAGATTCTTCACTGCAGTCTTGTGGGATCAAGGCTTAAGCTCAGGTGAGCAAGCTTTCCTCACAAGCACCTCTACCAACTAAGCCCTTTCTGTCAATCCTGATTCTTCACTTGAGTATCTCAGACTAGAAAGCTCATCCCAGGCATAAAAAAGAAGTAAATAATAATTCATATTTCTATAAAATACTATGAACCAATACAGAGAAAAATCATATACTCATGAATCTTTAGAAATATCTTGTGATTCCTTTTGAATAGAGAAACTAACAATGGATTTTTGTGAGTCAGTATTTCTTACTAAAATTTACCTTTTTCACTGACCTGGGTGTTAATGGGCTAAAGTTTTGATTTACATACTTATTTATTTTCTAACTGGTTTGATTTTTATCTTTTTTTTTTTTTTTTTTTTTGCTTACTTGTCTATTTTCTTCCTTGCTTACTGATTAAGACAGCTCCATAGATGCCGTTAATCATGAAGCAACCCCTAATGGAATATCTAGCATCCTTAGTACCCTGACAATGGTTCCTCAAGTACATATTCACAGTTATGTTTCCTCTGCTCAGATTTTAGCTTTTTACTTAAATGACATAGGCTAAATAAATATGACAATGGAAACAGACCAAATGGAGTCCAATTACAGTTAGCAAATGGAGTCCAATACAGATATGGATGTACTCAGCCAGACATCAGAAATGAGCACAGGCACCATAATGGAGAAGTTAGGGTAAGAACTGTAGGAGTTTAAGTGGTTTACAACTCCATAGGAAAAACAACAGTATCAACCAACCAGATGACCCAAATCTCCCAGGGACTAAACCACCAACCAAAGAATACACATGGAGGGACCCATGGCTCCAGCTGGATATGTAGCAGAGGACTGCCTTAGTGGGTATCGGTGGGAAGGGAAACTCTTGGTCCTGTGGAGGCTCCATAACCCAGGGTGGGGGAGTGCTAGGGTGCTAAGGCAAGAGTGGGTAGGCAGGTTGGGTAGCACCCTCATAGAGGCAGGAGAAAGAAGGACAAGAATGGAGGCTTGTGGAGGGGAAACAAATAAATAAAATAACCAATAAAAAAGAAAAAATACATTGCATAGATAGAACTTAATTTTTAATTATGAAAATTGTAATTTGTTTTCTTACCTTAATGTGCCATAAATGATACAATGAGGATCAAAAAAAAAAAAAAAAGATAGTCTTTCTATAGAGAACAATCAGAGTCCTAGCTCTACACTGAACAATCGTGACAAAACTTGAGCAGTTAAGCTGTACCTTGCTATATAGTAGAATGATATATAAGGTCAGCAGAATATTTGAAGTTCATCACTTAGAAGATTCAGTCATTTGCTGTATAATGCACATTAGCAAATAATATAAATAAAAGTACTAAAACTTACTTTTTGATTAAAACTACAACTAACATTTCCATAAACTTTGTAAATCTAGTAAGGTACATATATGTACCCTTACTTTTACCAAAGTCAGTTATGATACATTTTACCAGACACTAACTCAGGTTTCAGAGAATGTGTGTTTCTTAAGTATTGTCTCTATACATAAGTTTCTGTACAGGCAATATACTGAGGCTAGTTCTTCAGCCACTTTAAACAGAGTAATGACTCTTCAAAAGGTCAAAGGCTATTTTTTTCAGTAGGCAAGGAAGGTACAGGTTAATAGGGTGATTGCTAGAGCACTTACCTAGCACAATGCCTTATGCTTTATCCTCTGCATCATGTCGACTGGGTGATGACACAAAGCTGTAGTTTCAGTACTCAAGAGTATTAGGGAACCTTGCTATTAAGGTCAGAGTCCCATATGACCAGAAGGCTTTCTGAGCCTTTCTCAGAGGACTTTCCCTATCTCTGCCTCTGTCTGCAGAGTGACTTTGTCTGGAGAATGTCCCTGAACACAGGTAGCTGTTCTTGTCTGAAAAGTGACTTTGTACAGAGCTCTCTGCAAGGCTGTATAACTCAGCACACACAACCCACTCTGGCTTCCTGCCCACATGATAATTAGGTGCTGTATTATATCCAATCAGCCATTCCCACTCACTTGATGCTACGAAGAATCATTTCTTTCCAACCCTACACCTAAAAAAGCCCTTATAAACCCTATAAACTCCTCTCTCTACAGTAGTCTACAGAGGTTATCCCACCATACTCAGGGCTGTCAGAACCCTGCTTTATGCCTCTGTGGGACAGGACAAGATGTGGGGACACAAGGGGATTGTAAATTCAAGATCATGTGTATCCACATCACATGTTTGAGGCCAACCTGAGATGTATGAGGCCCTGACTCAAAAGTAAATAAATAAATAAAATAATTCAAGGAAAAGAAACCAAATCATTTATCTTAATTTTAATTGTTGGTTTTGATTTTAATATCTATAAATGTTCCATTAAAGTTTTTCACAAATACATCAGTAACTTTAAGCAATTTCTCATTATCTCTAGAAACAATTCTAAGAGTGTTACAATTACTCATATTTTAATAAACTAAATATTGGTAACGAGTTTTGTTTTTTTTTTCAGGAGTTGGGGGCGTGGCTAGCAAATGACCCATGAAGACACTTTAGCTACACTCTGATTTTTATTTTGTTACAATATTCTACTGCCAAGGCTTCAGGTTTTATTTTTGTAATTTTTTTTCTTCCATTTTTTATTAGGTATTTAGCTCATTTACGATTTTTGTAATTTTTTAAGTCACTGCTTTCTGTTCTGGGGACACTGTGATGGAGATTTAGTTTATTAGCACTAATGAGCTGCATATATCTTAGGATAGCTATGATATAACGCTATACTAAAGTCCTTGGTACTCAATGCAATAAAATAGTCCACACTCTACTGTGTTATTAACACATAATGTCAAAGGTACAACCTTTATTTTCCTTTTGGTTTTGACATTAGGCAAACATACTTCTATAAACACAAAAACATACTGATATATAGCAATGCAGAGAGAATTAAAATATAGCGCACATAAAATACTGTTGCAGTGGAACTGTCTATGTGGAAAGTCTCATGCAGGAAAAAACCCATACTCAGTCATGAGATCACCACAGGTAGACCTTAAAGTAAATATCCATCTGTTCCATTGTAGCGGGAAAATAGGCACATAGCTTAGCCATAAACAATTCCCTTATAGATGTTAATTTGCGGATTTAAAGTTAATTTCACGGGTTATTAAACATTTGATTTTTAAAGTCATTTGAAAAGAGTTCCAGGCTATATAAAAGCAAGTGATAGGTACATTTAGCCCTTACTCTGTAGTTTGTAAATTCTATGATTTGCATGTTCACACTCTTATCACCATTAGTATATCTGGCAATCAATGTCCTGAATGGACATTGTGTGTGTATAAGGTTCAATTTTAGCTACTTAACTAGAATAATAATATTTATCTCATAGTGTCACTAAGAAAACTTTATTCACAGTGGTTAGATGACGGCTTGGTGCCAGGTAAACAGTGGCCTATGTGTGAGAATTCTGTTCTTATAAGGATGGATTCTTGCCATTTTCAGCAATGCAGATAGAACTGGAGATCGTCAAGTCATGGGAAACAAAGCAACTATTGCAGGAAAATATTATATGATTTCAATCACCTAGAGAACCTAATAGAATGAGTGTATGCATGCAGTCAGCTTAATGCTTATCACTGTTGGCTCCAGAGGATTAAAATGGAAGAGATAAGGCATGGTTGTTAAGGCCCACAGAGTTGCAGCTGGCTGTATTCTAAGTTGAGATGTTTTGTTTCACAGATGGTGACTACAGTTCACAATATTATACCATGGAGTACAAAAACACTTACAAAAGGATTTTAATATTCTCATTACAAATAATTGGCAAGTGCCTGTATACTGAGTTGACCAATATACAGAGAATAAAAGGATGAAAACATTACCCTACAACCCACTAAGCTGAAAAAGTACTATCAATAAGCTTAATTTTAAAATAAATGCGTTTAAGAAATAAAGGTTGTTTTGATTTTTACCTGCCTTGACAGTGGACGTCAGAATTAATTCTCCTGGAGAAATGAAATAGCTGCTGTGTACTCCTTGATTATTAATTCATTGCTACTAGTTGATAAAGGACCACTTGCCTCTGGCTCATTATAGTCATATCTGGAGACCTAGTTAAGGAAATGTGCAGTAACTTTCAGCCTTGGGATTTATCTCCAGAGCATACAGTGTGGAATACATAGAGCCCTTCTTTCTTTTACTCAGAAGAACAGGAATTTCCATCAAGGAATACACCCTTTGAGAAACCAGTATCTTTGGATTTCTCGATGAAGAACACCTCAGAATGTTGAATATATTGTGTTTAGATCAGTAAACAACTTCGTTTTCAGCCCTGTTAATCAAATAGCCTCAAGAATTTCCTCACTGTTTAAAATGAAAATTAGTTATTTCAGGGCACTTGTTTGGAAATGTCAAGTCTAACAGGTCTTGATTGGAAATGAATGTTAAAAGGTTCTATCTCAACTTTTCTAAGTCAGATTTGAAGTCTATGGTATAATGAGCTCACATTTATGGGTGTCATGTATCACAGAAACAAACGTTATCCGTCGTTTACTCATGTAGAATATTGCTATGCGTTCATAAAAACTATGGTTGAAAGGAAGGTAATGCGATCCCCCAAACTGGTGACTTTCTCCATCTGACCTCTGATTTCTATAAATATCAGCCACCTGAGCAGAGCTCTCCAACTCCAGAGGATGTGAAGCCCCCAGTGGAGATAAAAGTGAACTTCCTTGCAGGCAAAAATGATTCAAGCCATGGGCATTTCAGTCTCCAAGCTAATTGTCCTTTTACTGTGCAAAATTTTTTGGAAAATTTCATCAAATTTTATAGAGCAACCAGAATTGAAGTATGTGCTTTGCAATCAACTGTTCTATTCAGCCAGAGTTAAGCAAGTTTACAAATGTACATATTTGCATTCCCTGCCCTTCCCTGGCCCTGGGCACACTTGCTTTGCTGTCTCCCTTTTAAAGGGAATCTCATAGCTATGGGAGCACAGCACAGACCCATCAGTGAAAGTAGTTTGCATGCTATTATCATCACTCACCTTTAATTACTTGAGCCCAGTATGGTTAGTTATAATCAGGTTACATGAAGTAGGTTGTTCTTTCTTCATTTCAGATATAATGGCACAGACAATGGGTTACAGGGAATTGCCAATAAAGCGAAATTGCAGAAGTCAGTCAGTCCATCATAGCATACGGGCAAAAATTAAAGGCTGTAAGCATAAGTGCACATAACAGCAGCTCGAGTCCAGCTTAAATTGGAGCATTTTCTCTTCAATTGCATTTGATTATGCAAGTGACATTATTGCCACAATCATCACAGTTTTAATCTAGCGGCATGAATCCAAGACTTCTCTTGGGAGAGGAACTGTGGATCTAAATGTAAAATTCAGATGGTATTTTCTCTGAGCACCCATTTGGAGGGATATAAATCAGGCAGCATTTATGCAGTAAGCTTACAGTACTACTCCACATAACCCTGGACACTTAGAGCTAGGAAGGCAGCTGTGGAAAGGACAGTGAAATTGAAGGCAAGCATCCCTCTGCTGCTGCACAAGAGACTCCATGTCTAGCTGGCTTGCCTCAGCTGTGCCTGTTTATTGTTACCATGACCCCTTAGCCTACTTCCTCTAGGGAGCAAGCTCATCTAAGATTCACATAGCACGTTATGGTTTTAATTTAAACACCACTTTTATTCATGTCACACTGATCTTTTCTGGTAGGTGTACTTGTATGAGGCATTCCGGATACAAAATTCTCTCTCTTAGCAGGCATCTATATCCCCTGATAGTACAATAAATGAGTCACCCTGGATGAGGAAGTTCTTACTAGGATTTAGAGAGAAGAGAATGAAAGCAGGGATGATGTAGATATAGTATATATGTCTTGCTCACGCTCAACTGACCAGGAAGAAAGACACTACAACAGGATCCTTCTGCATACGTTTATTCAGTCCTGTTTCTTCTTTCTCTATATCTCCCTTGTTTATATCTCCCTTGTTTATATCACTCCCTTGTTTATATCTCCCTTGATTATATCTCCCTTGTTTATATCTCCCCTGTTTATATCTCCCTTGTTTATATCTCCCTTATTTATATCTCCCCTGTTTATATCTCCCCCAAACCCTGGGCCTCTCACTCTTTTATACTCTCAGTTCTCATCCACGCACAGCAGGCCACGTCACCTCACCAGGCACGCAGCTTCAGCTAATCAGGGCAGCAGGGGCATATCTCCACCAAAATGGATTCACCAGTATCCTGGAACACCTGCGCAGCTCTCAAGATGTTTTTGGCTTATATGAGGAAGTCAGATGCAAATCGTACGACTTAGCTGTAGTCCCTGGCACCTTTGGGACTGCCGCCACACCCACTCCTCACATATATGCATGTAACTATGCATATATATGTATATATAATTTTATTTCATATTCATATTAAAATAATTTATATGAAATATAGATGTAAAATACAATCTGTATGAAATATAGATATAAAATAAAAATAATTTAAAACTTCTTTTCAGTGTTTGATAGTTTTATGCACATATATATTGATTTTTTAGTCACTCCTCACTCCACTCCACATCTTTCTCCAATCCTCTTCCCTCTCCTGTTAACACCATCTTCCCACAAAGGTCTTGTCATATTTTCATGTCTTTGCTCTGTATATGACTCACAGAGCTTATCTGGAATTGTTTGCATGCCTTGGATCTCTGTGTAATTCAGTTTTTATTTCTATTTTTAAAACTTTTCTTCATTGTTATCATTCAAAAGTTGACTGAGAAGTTTATTTCCCAATTCTTGTTCTTTTATTTGTTCCCCTCTGGTTTAACAGAACTTCCTGAATTCCAGAGATAATATTTTAGATGAAACTTCATAAATATTAATAAAAATCTGTATTTTGAGTTTCCCCCTCACATTCTTCCTTGAATCGCAATTTCATGAGTGCCAGAACATTGAACGTTGGTCCACAAGTTCTCAGTGCTGTGTTGACTGTTTTAACTCTCAACTCTTCTGCCTTATTCCACGGTATATTTTTGACTAATCTTTATATTTACTATTCACCACAGCTATTGTTCTATTTAATCCCAATTAAATTTGATTCCTCATGTTTTACTGTATCCTTTAAAGCTCTTAATCTCTTTACCCCGAAACCCATCATTTCCAATGTGCCTTCCAGTTATCCTTAAAGTAATTTTTTAAATTGTTGCTAATTTTAACATCTGGGTCAGTTGGGATGCTTTTACTGAAAATTAAAATTTGTTCTTACATATAGTAATATTTTCTATTTCCTACCCAACATTCTTTTGATTTTTCTTTCCAGTCAATGTGGGTGATGCAAATACTGTTTGTTGTCTGTGCACTCTCTGAGGGCGAGTGGTTCTGCGTTTTATCAGAGTGAAATCATGGATACCTCAGATTGATCCAATACACCTGATTGTCAGAGCTGTACATAGGTTTGTATTGCTGTGGTTAAAACACACTGGCCAAAAACAGGTAGGTGAGCAAAAGGTTTGTTTGGCTTACACTTGCATGTTATAGTCCATCAGTGATGGAACTCAAGGGAGGGACTCAGGCAGCACCTGGAGGCAGGAACAGAAACAAGGCAGGTAGGAGTGCTGATTGCTTGTTTGCTCCCATGGCTTCTCCATCCTGCTTTCTTAAACCACCTAGGATCTCCTGTCAAAAGGTAGCCATTCATTTAGTGATCTCCCATCTATTAATTATCAGACAAAAAAAAAAAAGCCTCTCCCCAAAGATTTACTTACCTGCAGGCTGTCTGATGAAGGAATTGTTCTCAAGTGAGGTTCCTCTTTCTGTCTGACACTAGCTTGTGTCAAGTTGACAAGCAGGACAGTCAGTTAACTACATTCCAGGACCAAAGGTAAACCACTGTTTTATAAAGTTCTTCCAGAGGATAGCCATGCCTCCTTTTCAGGTATCAAGGATGAAATTTGGGGTATAACAGTAAAAAGGAGCCTTTGTTACAAAAACAGTGTGAGCTAAGTAACCTAGCCTATCAGTAGCTAGGATATTGTAGAGAATGTTCTCCAATCCCTACTCTAACATATATTTAATGCATATTTGGGGGAAAATAAATATGCATACAACAATCTAATGTTGGCTAACTATGGATGGTCATATAATCTGTGATCACTTAAATTTGTAGGATTCTTTCATGATAGTAATACCACAAATGTAAGGAAACAACTCCATGAAATTATGCAACTTGCATCTGAAAACAATGATACACACCAATACTCTCCTACCAGTATGGTTAAAATAATTGATACTGTGTCTGTCATTTCAAATTGAATAAAAATCAATAAGGAAATCAGTAGTCCAAAAAATAAAAAGGGATTTGAAAATATTTAAAATAAATGTAGTCAGTAGGTCAAAGTATACTCACACTATATTTTGGCATCATTTTTTAAATTTACTTTGCTTTGGTTGCTTCTATTTTTCTGTTTGTTTGTTTTTTGCTTCTTCCTCACACTGGCTGATGTCTGCACTGTCAAAAACATACTAGAACACTGAAGCCAAAGAGACATCACAACCAGCTAAGGCACTCAACATAATTTACTTGGAACAATGTACACAGATTTTCAGATGTCAATTGTAGAAATTTTGGACATAAATGAGGTGGGAAATGCTCATTAATCAAGCTCGCACTACCTATTTCTCAAAGGACATAAAATCAATATAGGTCAAATTTTCTATTTCGCAGAAGCCTATCTCAGTAAACACCAAGCAAGAGACTTTATATGCAGTTTTCTTGCAGATTTACTGCTTAGCATGCCAGAGGATCAGCTTCTTTAAATGCTGGACAGAGAGAACCTAAAGTGTGAAACAGTTCGCCTGATTGAAAAATAAAAACAATCAAATAGCAACTCTACTCAAAGGGAATTCTCCCTGTGAGAAGACAAGAGGTACAGGCAGGTGAATTTCTCATGTGATAAGACAAGTGTACAGACAAGTGGACTTCAAAATTTCACGTTGCAACTGTTGATTTCTGAAAGGATAAACCTATGACTCCCACTCTTAAAATAAACACATTCCCAAATAGAAGTACTTCCTTTGGCCAACAATAATCAGGAAATTCATAATAAATATTTGAAATGTGATTAAGAGAATGGTTTTACCTAATATAAAAGAGTTTCCACTATTAAAATTAAATAATAAATATATGAAAGTCCAAAACACTTGCACAAGTAATTATATAATTTTTACTGTATTTCACTAATATCACTTTGTTAAATTGTTAAATGTATTATTAATATATTAACCTGGTATAAATATGTTATTGAATATATTTTTTCTGCATGAGGTGCTCACACAAGTAAATTATAATGAATGATTGTTTACATGCAACCAAACTAATCACTAGAATGATAATAACAATTTAAGTTATGCATTTTCTTCCTTGAGAAATGCATTTGCATAGCCAGAGAATCGATGTGCTATTATACACTATTATATATCATTATCCATTATGTACATCTATTATCATACATTATCTATTGTGTTATGCATAGATACAGAACCAGTATTACACATGATGCTATAGCAATTTTGTATATTTATAATAATTTTAAGAGTATAAATGACTTTTTAAAAATTACAGAAAAGCATATTCCCTCTTGGAGTATTTTTTATTTCATATTTTGTCTGTCTATTATGCTTAAAACTCAAAACTAGTGGTCGGAATATCTAAAAACCAAAGTCTGTTGGAACTTATACAAATGTAAGAAAATTAAAATGATTTGTGATGAGCTCAGTCCAAAGTTCTTAAGAATATCCAGGAGCTATCAGAACATTACTGAAAAAGTAAAATCTTGTTTTTTAATAAGGAAAAACTAGGAGACAGATAGGGACAAAAGAAGCCTATTGCTTTCAGGACTAAACCAAATTCCTAAGCCAATCCCACTTTATCTGCAAAGGCATTTGAAAAACTATACAATGCATTGATTTTTGTTAATGGACTAACTTTGAGCTATCTTATATCTAACATTAGGTAGTTTGATTTATCAAAAATTGGACCATAAGTCAAAATATGTTGAATAATATGTATTATGGAAGGAAAGATCAAATAATATAAATATGGCACTCATGTATGAAATACTAAAAAAAGTTTAGTAAAATTATTTTTAAATTATAATATATTTATGTCATTTACCCATTTTCTTTCCTTCCCCAAACCTTTCCATATATACCTACACCTCTTTGCTCTCTTTCAAATTAATGTCTTAGTTTTTCATTAACTGCTGTTATACACACACATACACACACAGAGAGACAGAGAGAGAGAGAGAGAGAGAGAGAGAGAGAGAGAGAGAGAGAGAGAGAGAGAATATATAAATACAACCTGCTCAGTTTATACAATGGTCTCTGTAAGAACTGTCAGCTGAAGAAAGATAGCAATGATAGAATGCTAACATTAATGGCATAAAGTCTTAAACCTACAGTAAGAACTACAGGCAATTATGGACTTCTGAATGTGAGAAAGGTTCTCTTTTTATTTAAAACACAAAACAATATGTACGTGCCCAGCATTATGGCTCAGTGAGTAAGGCACTTGATGCTGATTTGATGTAGAAAGTCCAGCTCCCTAGTATCCATAAGAGGAGGACATAGTCCTGAAAGTGGTCCATGGACCTCCACATATGCACGCCCACATACATAAATCAAAATAATAAATTAATTAATTAATTAATGTAAAAGTATTCAGAAGTTAGTGACTATGGTATTTAGGAATTAGAAATTTATGGAATAATTTCTTATCCACCAGTATTGATGCACACATGTACATGTATGTGTGCACCTGCACATGTGCAAGTGTGTGTGTATGTGTGTGACACACACGCACACACAATGATATTAAACTATCTGACTCAAACATTGAAAAATTGTAATGGTCTATAAATAGTAACAAGCATAAGTCACTAATAATATTATAATAGTTGTAAAAGTGACATTGGTAGTAAAGGAATTAAATACCATTGCAGGCATCCTGTAATTCTTTGGCTTTAGTAGTAAAAGGATCCCTATCTGAAGTTCCTCTCTGAAGATCCAGGTCTTCTGTAAAAATGCCTCTCTGTATTTGGCCAGAATTGCAGGACTGTACGAAGACCAGGAAACCACTGATGGCCACTCCCATGTCCCATTTTACTCTTAAGGGAAAAAAGAACTTCTGAAAGACGAATGATGGGCCAAATGCCAACTCTAGGGGACTGCATTTTGGTTTCTTAAATACCAAGAATTTTCTGGTTCCCTCTAAACAAAACAAAACAAGAACAAACAAATATTCTCATCTTAGTCTGTTGTGGATGAAGCAGGCGAAAAGTCTCTTGCCCCTCATGAACCATGAATCACGCACTCTTCCTCGCTCTCTTCCCTTGTTCCTCAAGTGAAATTTAACCATTGGCTCTCTCTTTTGGGTTCTTCAGGGAAGCACAACTTTGCAGCCTAAGCTACAACTGTATAATATATACAAATTGTTAGCTTTCTGCATTTTCTTTTTCACTCTGCCCTTTCTACCAAGGCCCATCTGCTAACCCTAACTGATTAAGTTTGGAACTTCAGTCACTTTGCTGAAGCAAAATGCATATATAACCCTTAGACTCATGAGAGTTCAAGGGAAAATAATAGCAAGGGGGAAGATGCTTTGGGGAATGCACCCAGTGCTGATGTTGAAGAGCACCAGGAAACAGTAGCACATAGCTCCACAATGTGCAAGATGACCATCTAAGCTAGTTATAGCAGGTTGCAAATTTAACTTGAATTTGTAAGATTCAGAGAGATTATTTTGAAATAAAGAAAGGCTTTTACATGATGGAAGCATAACATTTTCATCCTAAGATAAGACATCTAGATGTATCTAAAATGAAAATGGAACAGAAACAAAAGCAGAAGCATTAAAAAATCACAAGATGTTTGTAAATGATGAAACTCAAAGAGAATATGTGTATAATGTCGAAAAGCTATTGATAGTTCTCAGGTTAAAACTCAGTCTAATAACAACAACAACAAAAAATAGTTCATGTCCTTCTGTTTCAAAAAGAATGAGGATTCTTAATGTTGCTCAAATTTCTTAGTGGTTTGATGCTTCTTTCCCTCATTCTAGTTCATCCCTAGTGCTAAAGCATAAAGTTTGTGCAAATAATAAATTTCTATTTCTCTGAGAGTACACCTGGCAGTGTGATCAGAACATAAATACAGTGACACTTCCTAACACAATGATGGGTGGCTTTTTACAAAATTTGTCATCAAAGATGCTATTAAGATAATAAAATATCAACAAGAAGAGAGATAGAAGAGGACAAAGGAGAGAAGTATATATTTACATGTGTGTGAATATCTATCTATCCTGGATATCTCTTAAAAATAAAATAAAAACATACAATTTGGTCAAAAGCCTGAGTAAAATCCTTCAAAGTCAAAATAAAAATTAAACACATCTTTTATAAAGGATTTCATATAAGAATGTGTTTAGTGTCATGCCTTGAGACCTCCCTTTGAGCTGTATCCTATTTTGGGCCTGTCACTGGACCTTCTTTTCCTCAGGTTCCTCTCCATTTTCATCCCTGTAATTCTTTCAGACAGAAACAATTATGAGTCAGATGTATGACTGTGGGATGGCAACCCCAACCCTCACTTGATGTCCTGTCTTCCTGCTGGGGGTGGGCTCTATAAGTTCCCTCTCCCAACTGTCAAGCATTTCATCAAAGGAAGGTCTCTCCTTGTGAGTCATGGGAGTCTCTCACCTCCCAGGTCTCTGCTGCACTCTAGGAGGTCCCCCAACCTCCTATTTCCTGACATTGCATGTTTACATTCTTTTTGCTGGCCCTCAGGGCTTGTCTTTTTCCCTCACCCAATACCAGATCAGGTTCCCCCCTCCCCATCCACTTTTCCTCCCAAGTCCCTCCCTCCCTCCCTCCCCACTTATGATTGCTTTCTTCTCTCTCCCAAGTGGGACTGAGGGGTCCTCACTTGGACACTTCAGCTTGTTGAGCCTTTTGAATCCTGTGGACCATATCTTACGTATCTTGTATGGTTTTGTTTTTGTTGTTGTTGTTTGGGGGTTTTATGTTTTGTTTTGTTTTGTTTTGTTTTGTTTTGTTTTTGGCTAATATCCACTTTTTTTAAAAATTTTTTATTAGGTATTTTCCTCATTTACATTTCCAATGCTATCCCAAAAGTCCCCCATACCCACCCCCCCCCCAATCCCCTACCCACCCACTCCCCCTCTTTGGCCCTGGGTTTTCCCTGTACTGGGGCATATAAAGTTTGCAAGTCCAATGGGCCTCTCTTTCCACTGATGGCCAGCTAGGTCATCTTTTGATACATATGCAACTAGAGACAAGAGCTCCGGGGTACTGGTTAGTTCATATTGTTGTTCCACCTATAGGGTTGCAGTTCCCTTTAGCTCCTTGGGTAATTTCTCTAGCTCCTCCATTGGGGGCCGTGTGATCCATCCAATAGCTGACTGTGATCATCCACTTCTGTGTTTGCTAGGCCCCAGCATAGTCTCACAAGAGACAGCTATATCTGGGACCTTTCAGCAAAATCTTGCTAGTGTGTGCAATGGTGTCAGCATTTGGAATCTGATTATGGGATGGATCCATATGGCAGTCTGTAGATGGTCCATCCTTTTGTCACAGCTCCAAACTTTGTCTCTGTAACTCCTTCCATGGGTGTTTTGTTCCCATTTCTAAGAAGGGGCAAAGTATCCACACTTTGGTCTTTGTTCTTCTTGAATTTCATGCGTTTAGCAAATTGTATCTTATATCTTGGGTATCCTAAGTTTCTGGGCTAATATCCACTTATCAGTGAGTACATATTGTGTGAGTTCCTTTGTGATTGGGTTACCTCACTCAGGATGATGCCCTCCAGGTCCATCCATTTGCCTAGGAATTTCATAAATTCATTCTTTTTAATTAATGAGTATATACTATGCATGTCCTTTTGGATCTGAACTACTTCACTCAGGATGATATTTTTCTTGTTCAATCCATTTGCCTGTAAAATTCAGGATGTCCTCATTCTTAATAGCTGAGTAATATTCCATTGTGTAAATGAACCACACTTTCTGTATCCATTCTTCTGTTGTGGGACACCTAGGTTGTTTCCAGCTTCTGGCTATCACAAATAAGGCCAATATGAACATAGTCGAACATGTGCCCTTGTGGCATGGTGAGGCATCTTTTGGATATAGCTGGGTCTATTACTGAGGCTATGGAGCATTCACAATGGACCTAGCATGACTGAAATCTGGAAGACCCAAGAGCAGCTGAAAGAGTCAGAGGCAGATAGTTGCATCCAACCAATGGACAAAAGTAGCTGACCCCTGTTGTTGAATTAGGGAAAGACAGAGAAGGAGGGTAGGCCCGTAGGAGGACCAGCAGTCTCAATTAATCTGGTCTCCAGAGATCTCTCAAACACGGGACCACCAAGCAGACAGCATACACCATCTGATATGAGGCTCCCAACACACATACAGTAGAGGACTTCTGGGTCTCTTTTCATTCAGAGATGACCGCACCTAACCCTCAAGAGATTGGAGGCCCCAGGGAGTTTAGAGGTCAGATGGGGTGGAGGGTGGTGGCATCCATGTGGAGATGGGGCGTGGTAGAGAGAAGGTGTGGGATGTGGAGCAGTTGGAGGATGGAAGGGGAGGGGCAGGAAATGGAATATGGAGTGTAAAAAATGAATTACAAATAGAATTAATTTTTTAAAAAGAATATATTTAAATTGACATATATAGAAAAAAATGTCCCCAGTCACACAGTAATTCAGTTAAATGTAAATAAAATGGAATTTTAAAGAAATTCCAGTCTTAATTGTTGCATATTCCAAAAAGAAGAAAGGATGAAAAGGGAACATTGTGTGTAGTACTGAGCTCACACTCAGAATCTCATGCATTCTAGCAATGCGCTCTTCCACAGAGCTACAACCTCTAACCCACAGTCATTTTAAATGGCAAAATAAGAAAAAGACATTGGTTAACTGTTGGATCCCATTTTGGCCCTGGTTTGGGCCTTGAGGACAAACCTGAGCCTGACTCAAGTTTTGAGACCTGTCTCAGTCACTTCTGTATTGGGTTGACTCAGCAAGACCTGTTTGGACTGCCTCTGTCCCACAACTGCTGATATAGAGCTTTGCCATTGGCCCTGTCAGTCACTCCATACCCTCTGCCACCCTTCCCCACCTCCTACATCATCTTACCCCACCAAAAATCCCCCTCCCTATTTTCCAAACCTATATAATTGAGAGGCTGATGTCATAAAGTTGCATTTCTTTTGGGATGTGGACATTCGCCACCCTCTCCTAGAGAGACCCTGGAGAGACCCTGGAGGGACCAGGACCTCTGTCCTCTCACCTGGACCTGCCAGCAAGGAACTGGCTGTTAATATTTGGATTAAGAGTAACTCTTAGCCAGTACTGAGTGATGGCTGTCAAATCTACTTTGGGAAATTACAGACCAGTAACATTGCTTGCATCATTCATTCATTCATTCCCCTGGTGCAAGTGTGTGTGTGTATGTGTGTGTGTGTGTGTGTACATACACATACACATACACACACACACACACACACACACACACACACACACGCACATACACACACACACACACACACACACACACACACACATACACATACACTACACATACACATACACATACACATACACATACACAAACACATACACATACACATACACATACACATACACATACATATACATATATATGACAGTTTATGATCAGATGTTAGCTTTATATGTCCTCCCATTGTTTTTCTGAGGTATTAAAGAAACAGATTACATTCTTCTGCATTTCCACAAATGGTTTATCTTTCTCAATGACTTCTCTGCCACATTTGTGTTGTTACACAATTAAAATAATATAAAAACCATTTTTGTTCCCACATGTGCCCTCATATCTCTGCTTGTGAAATAAGACTGTGCTTTGATTGTACTGCTGAAGAAGGAAATAGATATTGATTGATGTAGATTATTTCTGTTCAGTCAAGATCAGCTTAGATCAGTTAAAGCCAGGCCACACCTGAGTCAGTCAAAGGATAATAGAAATACCATATTTAATTCCAGCTGACCAAAATCTGGTAAGCCATAAGTTATTGTTTTGGAAATTGTATACTTGGTTATTATACAAACATATCGTGAAAACAAAAAATGTGTTAAAAGTACTGTTTCATAAGTTTGATGTTTTGGAATTTTCTATCCCCCAGATTTCCATGTGCACAGGCCAGTCTTCAAGGGTAAAAATTCTGGGAACAGGTAGAACCGCTGAGAGTTGGGGCCTGGTGTGAATTCTTCATATCACTGAGGTAATTCACTGAAAGGGGTTATGGAACCTCATCACAACTTCCCCTTCCTCTCTTTCACTTTGGGATTGCAGAGATATTGGCTTTGCTCCATGACAAGCTCTCTGTCATAAAGCATTTGCCCATCCCAAGGCCAGAACAAAGATCAGTCCATCAACCCAAGGCTAGAGGTGATTATCTCAGTGTTTGCAGTAGGCATGGAATGCTAACACTTTGAGTAGATCTTTGTGCCTTATAATTTCACATAGACATACATGTATATATATATATATATATATATATATATATATATATATATATATATATATATGTGTGTGTGTGTGTGTGTGTGTGTGTGTGTATATGTATAAAATATAAAGTATATATATATATATATATATATATATATACATATATATATATATATATGTGTGTGTGTGTGTATATGTATAAAATATAAAGTATATATATATATATATATATATATATATATATATATATATATATACGCATATACATACATGCATCCATACACATATATACATATATACACATATACATTTGTACATGCATATGTACATATATACATGCATAAATATACATATATACATATCTACCTCCCTATATACCTGCATATATACATACATATCTATATCATATCTATATATCATATCTATATCATATATATATATATATATCATATATTACATGTATGATCATCCTGGTAGCAGTTTTCACAAAAGCAAGCAAAATGAGAGCAAACAAAATAAACATAGAGCTCAGGTGTCAAGTACTAGCTGGAAGTATGAAATTTTGTGGTATTCTCTACTGCTGGGTTATCAAGCAACAACAAGAATGATAAATTTGCAACTGCATATTTTTGAGCATATGAAGCCAGGCACAAAGGAAATCATCTATGCTGTTGGAAGTTGGTTATCAGATATCTGCAGTGAGGAGAGTGAGGAGTGCAGCTTGGTGAGAGAAGAAATAAATGAGAATTTTCTATGTTATGGGTTAATACTAATCTATACTATATTTGTGGCTTCAATTTGTAAGAGCATTCTCAATTTCAGAAAGCTCTATTGGAATAGGCCCACATTTCCTAAAGCATGTTTTTCAACTCTCAACATGATAAACATAAAAAAGGAATGTTGTAGTCAAATGTGTTTGAGGCATGGCGTATGCTCTATGTCCTCATGGAATTTTACCTTTCTCATCTCTGAGCATTAATAAATCTGCTGAACTATCACATGTTTCCTTCTGAGAAGCATCAATTACTAATGAGCCCATAGGAGCAGTGTTCTACAGATTCACTGTAGAAAACTTCAAATTGAATAATCCCCAAAGCCTCTTTTAGGTTGAATAGTTTATAAACTCCGGTAGTAAATGCTTTATATGGCTTGAGAATATTGGGAAGTCTCTGGATGGTAACTTTATACTTTATGAAAATCTTGACAGGCATGTAGGGGAGAGCTAGGAACCGAGAAGAACATTACACTAGGAGGCAATTTCTCTTCCAACTTGTTATTTTCTCTGGCCATCAGGATACAGGACTATGCCTGTGCCCTAATCTTTGCATGTGAAAAATTGAGTCCATATCTGCCCAGTCTATATTACGGGATGCTATGTATATAAGGTGTCAAAATAAATAGGTAAAATGTAGCTTAGATTGTATTTCACCTCTACAGAAATCAGGACAGAACAAGTTGCTCAATTTGAGGACTATAAAAGCAAAAAGTAGACTAGAAATGTTGATATATTATTTTGTGCCATTTTCAGACCCCTTTAATTCCAAAAGTGAACATTTTGGAATAGTTGAAAATAATTTTTCCTCAACCCAAAAATAGGAATAACAGGAGTTATTTTGTTCCGTTTAAGATTATTCAGCTCAGTAGGTAAATAGGATCATACAAGTACACAAAAAAATATACATACCAAAAACAGTTGCCCAGAGTTGAAGTCACACTCGCTGATTTACAGGGACAAGCCTTGTTTTGTTAACTGAGCTACCAGGGTTCAGTGACCTTCAGGTCCTTACTGGTGGTGCTGCCTTGGTATTCACACCTTGAGTCCAACACAAAGAGTGAGATAGGCAAGGCTTCCTTGCCAGAGGGATATTGTGCTGTGTGAGATAAATAATGCATGTTTGAATTATGCCCATCATTACTGAAATGCTATAAGGAGTGTCATGATTCTGAGAATGACATAGAATGGTAAAAATCATATTATAATCTCAAAATTATAAATTTATTTATAAAAATTCATTATTTGTACATAACCTTAAATTATTATTTTTAATAAATTACTTAAAATAGGTTGCCTTAATAAGAACCCAAGTCTAGCTGGAGGAGATCATTAAATTCTGAAGTAGCAAGAAATGAAGAGTACTAAATTCACCTTGCTTATTTTAGTTCAATTTTAGTAAAGCCCAACAAGTAACTTATCAAAGAGATTTGCCAGTTTATACTTCTGTGAATCCTTATATCCAGTAACACCATTTATTCAAGATAAATGCCTGTCTCTTTGTAAACTAGCTCAAGTGGTCACCCTAGTATTGAACTTAGTGTTTATCAAACACAGGCACCCAGACCCACAAGGACCAAGATCACCCCTGCATGGCTGCTTCACAAACTGGAGCTTTCATGCTTTCCAGAAATCTTTATCAGATTACAGCCTACTCAATAAGTCTGGCCCAGTACAACTAAAAGAAGAACTTTGACTGACATGTGTATGAGCTGACCTTATAATATTTGGGTCCAGCTGCTATGACTCTGGTTGTCCTATATCCTGGCACTGTTGCAAAGAATAACAACATCTCAAGGTGGCACCTCAGTTGGCAGGATTTCGATTATCCTAATTAATTCCTGTAATGTCTCAGAACAGCTGATTAACACCAAGCACAGGGGCACTAGCTCAGCTTTATTTCAAAAGAAACTACTTGCAAGGTGATTGATTGTTGAAATAAGGAGTTGAGGATCAGAATAGACCACTTTGATGTCTACTGAGGTCACCCAGGACTTGATTTCCCTTGCTAATTGTTATGCTTGGGACAGCATTCTTTGGAAATTGACCTTGCCTTAAAATAAGTTGAGATTTATGGGTAGATTACATAACTTTTTATTCATAGTTTGGGTCTAATGTGAGTTGGGATAATGGTAAGATATATCTGTACTTATCTGTATATATAACTCAAACCGTTTGGTAAAGCTTGTCTTAGAAAAGTGCACAAATTCAAGTGCACATTTTTTTCTAAGTAAATACATTCACGAGGTCAAATCAGGAATCAAAAAATAGAACATTGCCAGAACCTAAGAGCTGTATTTTCCTCATTATATTCATTAACCTGTGCCAGCTCTAATGATGAGTTCTTAGCCCATGATTTAGTACATGAAATGGATTATGTAAATATAATTATGACATTTGGAGATAAGTCCAGAGAGAAGAAATTACTTGCTTTAGGTCACAAAACAATTTAGCACAGGAATTAAGGTAGTCTTCAAACCTGCTATGACCCATCCAGTATTCATCCTATCTTGCCACCGATTTTGTTTTAATTAAAACATGGCAAGAAACCGACAAATCTATTGGATGTTAGCTCACTATTTCTCTAATGTAGAGTCAAGACTTCCAAACATGAAGGTTTAGTATATGTATCATTTCACCATCTTCCACATATCTATCTCAAAAACATTGTGCTTCTCATATTGTAGTAGACAACAGAGACAATTAGATACTCAGAGATGGGTCTCAAAATACATTTGCATAAGGCAAAGTATAAATAGAAAATATAACTCTCCCTTTATCAGTAACTGTCTTCTGGCAAAGATTCGATTACGTGGTGTTTCACATTGGGTCAGTTCGGTGTGATAAGAGAGTGACAATGGAAGTTTGGTGAATATCATTGTGTTCTCCAAGTCACAAGACACTTTATGCTACAGGCTGGATTTTAGATATATTCAAAACTCCCAGATGTCCAGTTTCCCAAACACAATACTCAGATCTCACTTTTCTCTGCCTCTGTCCCTGAGTGACACAAACAGGCTGGATTTCGGATACATTCAAAACTTCCAGATGTCCAGTTTCCCAACACATACCTTCAACTCCAGTAGAAACAGAAGAAACTGAGAATTTGATACTAGATTGTTTCCACAGTGAGTCCAGGTCAGTTAGGGATACACTGTTCAACTGTCTCAAATTTAAAAACAAATAAAAAAGAATAAAGACAACCAGGTAAACTTGGTCATACTGCCGTATTTCCTCAGCGTAAAATGTTTCAATGGAAAATAGATCATCAGTGTGTCTCTGCCCACTGCTTCTCACCTTCCCTAGCTTTGTGTTTAGCATCTCCCAGTACCTCCCCAGTGGAGTCAGGATCTTTCTATCAGTGGCTGTACGAATGACCAGGATGCTGTTTGCATGAAGTGAATGCTGTGCCCATGGGCTCTCAGTAATATGAATCTCCCAAGGGCACACAACTCAGCATGCAACTTGAGATGAGGGATTATTTCACAAAAGAACACCAATATATGAAGGACTGTAAGTAGTCAGTGATTGCTGAAAGAGGAAAATCAGTTTTGTTTTTCTAGAATGAGTCAGCTGATAGTTTTCCCTGTCCTTAGTGGTCATGTGGTCATCCTTAATTCCTATACAGACAAGTAACACTAATTAAATTCAGTAGGAGTGTGTGTGTGTGTGTGTGTGTGTGTGTGTGTGTGTGTGTGTGTGTAGAATTAGAGAGGGCATGGTAGAAATAGGAGTATACTGAGAGTGGAATTAGAGTGATATAAATATAGTGTATTCCTTTATAAAATTATCATAAAATAAAATGCTGATTTTTACAGGAGTCATTGTTGACCCATCCTACAAATGGATGATATACACACCTGACCTTGCCATATTACTGATGAAATGGATTCAATATCACGTCATTGATTTCTAAGTAAAACCTATATTCTGGTGCATATTGGGACAAAAGTCACTGACTGACTTAACCTCTTTTATTTATTTAATAGTTGGTCCTTGAGTCCACTCTCTGGGGAGTTGGTGCATGGTTTAACACAGGAAGCCTAGTAGGAAGTCTGCAGATCAGCAAGGTGTGCTCTAAGGGAGGGGGATCTTGAATTTCATCCCCATCATCTCTCCCTGTGGCTTCTTAGTGCATTATGTAAATGGTTTTTCACCTTTATCTGCTTCTAGTATGATTTGAGATTTCACCCATTGGTCCAAAGCAATAGAGGCAACAGATCAAGACTGGAAACTCCCAGCTGTGAAACCAAAGAACTCTTTTTTAAACTTCTTTTAATATTAATCTTTCTACAATTAAAAAATTGGATATCTTTATTATAGAAATGGAAAGCTAACTAGCATACTACCTTTTGAATACTGTTATATTGTTGTTATTATTTTTATTTTCTCTACTTTCTTACATACCATTTATCTACTTCATAATATGCAAATGTAAAAAACAACCATTTAGCATCATTGTCTAATTCCTTTTTTTTTTTTCATTCTTATATGTGAACCTTGCTAAAAGAAAGATTTAGCAGAATTAGGATGGGTTTTGAACATTGCGTCTATCACTTGTCCTCCTCCAATATCTCAAGTGTAAAATAGAGACAATATTAGCAGTTAGTGTGTGGGGTTGATTGACAGTAGCAAGTGTGATAATAAGTACTTGGCAAACACTCCATAAATGTTAGCTGTCATTAATATTCTCATTTCTTGCATTCTTCTCACTGATCTTTCACCGTCGTTCAACAAGCAGACTACACTTCGAAGATCTTCAACTGACTGCCCTTTCCTCCCCATCCCCACAACATGCTCAGCCCTTGGTTCTCAGAGTACCAGCTAAATACCAAGACCAATCGTTCTTCCTTCAGAGGTCAGTAAAAGGAAAGAATTTAGTATCATTCACATTTGCATCTCCAGTACTCAGTGTTTAAAGAAAACTGTTCCCCTTGAGTTTCATGCGTTTAGCAAATTGTATTTTATATCTTGGGTATCCTAAGTTTCTGGGCTAATATCCACTTATCAGTGAGTACATATTGTGTGAGTTCCTTTGTGATTGGGTTACCTCACGAAACTCAAGAAGAACAAAGACCAAAGTGTGGACACTTTGCCCCTTCTTAGAATTGGGAACAAAACACCCATGGAAGGAATTACAGAGACAAAGTTTGGAGCTGTGACGAAAGGATGGACCATCTACAGACTGCCATATCCGGGGATCCATCCCATAATCAGATTCCAAACGCTGACACCATTGCACACACTAGCAAGATTTTGCTGAAAGGACCCAGATATAGCTCTCTCTTGTGAGACTATGCCGGGGTCTAGCAAACACAGAAGTGGATGCTTAAAGTCAGCTATTGGATGGATCACAGGGCCCCCAATGGAGGAGCTAGAGAAAGTATCCAAGGAGCTAAAGAGATCTGCAACCCTGTAGGTGCAACAACATTATGAACTAACTAGTACCCTGGAGCTCTTGACTCTATCTGCATATGTATCAAAAGATGGCCTAGTCGGCCATCACTGGAAAGAGAGGCCCATTGGACTTGCAAACTTTATATGCCCCAGGGGAATGCCAGGGCCAAAAGTGGGAGTGGGTGGGTAGGGGAGTGGGGGATGGGGTATGGGGGACTTTTGGGATGGCATTGGAAATGTAAATGAGGAAAATACCTAATAAAAATATTTAAAAAAAGAAAAACATTCCCTTTATGCAATTTGGATAAAAATCTTTATAAAACAGAAACGAGGAAGCACAGCCACAGAAGAAAGGTCATCAGACGTGAAATTCCCTGGCGGGTTGAGGATTCTTCCTTCTATTGCCTTCCAAGCCAGCGGTCAGAAGGAATATTTCATCACCCAGATGAGCTTTGATAAAGATGAGGAGCTGGAAAACCTGGGATCCCACTAACACCTTGGATATAGAACAACCGTAATCCAGCCAAGCCTCGGCTCACGTTAACAACACCTCGGTTTGATTCGTCTTTCAATGCATTTGCACAAGCTTGTGCTCCCATGTATTTTTACTTAAAACTTTTCTTCAAAAGTGCCAGTGGATTATTTATTGTCAAAATAAATTAAACCCGAGGAGACTTGCATTTGTGTTGAATACCAAGATTTACTGTTCCCTGACTCAAGACAGAGAATAAAGGCATTTTTGTAATGATCTGACAAGTCCCAGAGCCACATGTCTGAACATAGAAAATGTATTTTTAACTCATAAAATTTAAAAGTACTGATCTTTAGCTTGGAAATGTTTTCCTTTCAAGAACAATCTTTACAAACAGAACTAAAATTATAATAGCAATCCTTGAGGCAATGTCATTAGGTTTCATTCAATTTCTAATATGTAGTTATTGTTGGTTATTTTCTCTTATTAAGTGTTTTCTCAAAATACATGGAAATTAGTCATGAAATGCAAAACAGTACATATGAAGGATATAAATTAGCTAAAACATTAATATGAGTGTATGAATCATGTATATACACATATATCTATATATTTATGTAGATATACATAGATAAATTATGCATAGATAGATGATAAGTAGATGTTAAGTAGGGAGAGAGAGGGAGAGAGCAAGAGAGAGAGAGAGAGAGAGAGAGAGAGAGAGAGAGAGAATTTTTCTGAATACTAGACTTGCTGTTACACAAAAGTTATTTTGAAGCTCTCTGAATTTGAATGGCATTCTTTTCTGTTCTGATCAGACTCACTTCACTATTATTAGCACATTTTTTGTGGGTACAAGCAAATAAACAAAACACAAAGTGGAGCTAACGTCTTGGAGTTTGACTCTGACTTAACTTTTCCTCATATTTATTTTTTTACTTGTGCTTTATATTAAACCACCTCCAAGAGAGATTCTATTTTTCATGATATTTGTTTTTCAGAGTAGGTGAAAATATTTTACCTCTTGTATGGAAATAACTGAGCTGAAATGTGTATGTTCATATATATATATATACACACATATATATATATGTATATACATACACACACATATATATACACATGTATATGTGTGTGTGTAAACTATGTGTATGTATATATACATATGCTGAGAGGGAGAGAAGGAGATGGAGATGATTATATATACATACATATGCTTTCAAATATGTAGATGAATATATATGAGACATACACCATTTCAAATGAAATATTTTAATAATGTTTCACTTAATGAATTAAACGACTCAACAAATTCAAAGTTGCTCTACTCACTGACAGATGAATAAATTGGATAGTTTTTTTGCTTACATTCTAAACATTATCCTAGTACAAATGATTTAATTGCTTAGAAAAGGACAGAGGACACTAACTCATGCTCACAGGCATAAATAGGCATGTGACCCACAGACATGATATCTGTAGCTGAGTGATCATTATACTTATGCGTTTCAAATGTTGGAGTGATTTTTTGGGATATAACCCTATTTAAAATAAAATAAAGAGGCGTTAAGTTCCCGTCTGCTGAAGGTCACCCTGATTCACTATCAAACTGACATCTGACTTCATACCTATGAGCTGTCTTCAACTTTAATGTCTGAATCTTTCTTGTCCACCACAGAAAAACATTTTGCTCAACTTAGTTGACCTTAGAATGGGTTGTGAAGACACTTGCACACAGTGAGAAAACTGCTCAGTGCTCTTCGTCACTACTCCTTTTGTCTAAGTGCCAACTGAAGACACAAATATATGAAGAAACGTGTGTGTGTGTGTGTGTGTGTGTGCAACAGATATGTGTTTAAATATGTATACATTCCTTCCACGTGAAGATTATAATTGTGTTGCACTATTACTATCTAGTAATTTATTAGCTATTACTTTTGTGTTCTATTTCTCTGTGTGACTCATCACAGTAGTTATTTGTTTTATAAAGTCAAATAGAACAAAAAACCAGTAGTTTCTAGCCCCTGGTAAGTCTCCATTTTTCTGGATTCCATGTGATCAGCATGAGTGATGTCTCTCAATAAAGCACTGGCATTTTCTGTCAGACCCCTTGCAATAAGCTCCTTAAATAGAATTTATTTGTGTAAGCATTTCCTCAATGTTACTAAGTGTCTGCCCTATTGATAGGCAGAAGTCCTATCACCAATTCGAGAGTTCAAGCTATAAATCCTTTTATCTGGTACTATTTCTGTATGGAAATAATGACTTACTTTGTTAACTGTCCTTTCTCTCTTGCCCTGTACATTTATTTTAACCAATCAAATTGGGAAGCCAACACATACTATTCACCATCAGATGACATCAAGGTGTCAAAAAACAATGATAAAGAAAAAAAAAACATACTGTGTTTTAGAAGGTATCTAAAGTCCTTGATGACATCTTCGTAACTTCAAGACCCCTAATCAGCCAAGTGTGTAGAATTACAAAACAGTGTCCCATTATATTTTGTACAATGATCTCTAATCATGGTAGCGAATTTAGTACTGTACAATATACACCCTTGGGGGATTTTAGTCAAGTGACTGTGTGATAACATATACATGGACTGAGCTATTAGACTTGCCTCTGCTATTTGCAGGTAAATAGCATACTCTTTGGCTTACTTTCTCCCTCTCCCAGCAACTTCAAGCATTTCTGTTAAAAAGCTGTTAGCAGCAACAACTGGGCACTGACTATTTTACATAATAAAAACAGAGATAAAGAGATAAGGCCTGGCCAGTTCTTTAGACTCTGGAGACAGTTTTAATTTCACAAAATGTGTTCTCCTTTCTGGGAGTAAAAAAAAAAAAAATACACACACACACACAAAAAAAATCTTTCTCATTTGCAGTGTCGTGTTCTGGAGAAAAGAATATGTTAAGCCAGTGAAAATCCTGTTCTTTTCATGATTTCTGTATAGACACTGAAAATTAAAATGTTCAGCACAGCCAACACTGCTCTACATCCCCCTGGAACACGTCATCTTGCTTGTGTTTGCATTTCTGATTTCATTTTTTTTTTTCAATTCTATTACAGAGTTCTGTGTGACTCTTAGAACTGCATTCATTAAATGTAGGCAAGCATCCCAGAGCATTAATCAGGTGGATTTCTGCAGAGAAATACATATTTTGTCTTTCTTGTTGACTTAGTTCTTATTCTGTCACAGGGGCTCAGGAGGAAAGTGGCAATCACGCTTGTGCCTCTGTGTGTGTGTGTGTGTGTGTGTGTGTGTGTGTGTGTTTGCGTGTGCTCGCATGTGTGTGTGTTCAAAAGAAGGGGCCCTTAAGAATCCAGTGCTTGAAGTCTTCATTGGAATTCTGTCTCACAGAGAACTGGGCCAGAGTCATACATGGCCATGAGTTCCCAAAGCCTAGAATAACACATTTGCTTAGAGACATTAATTATAAACCTTTTCTGTTGTTATGGTGGCACATGAAGTTTATGGAAACCCATCCCGGTTTCTCTGAAGAGTGGATGCCTTACAAATCATCTGTAGGTACCTGGAGAGTACAGCAAGCTTTTCTTGCTTTACCCTCTACACAGTGGGCTAGGTGCTATGTTTATTACATGTTTAACATCACTTATTACATTTACTATATGCTTAACAGCGTTTCCATGGGTTTCAGATGAGTAGGAAAACATACAAATTACCATCTTCATCTCATCTTAAAACACACTGCTCACCTAAAAGTTGACTTCTAAAGGGATAATAATAAAAGCATTTTCTGACCCTGGGACTGAGTTTAAACTGTGGTGAATGTATAAGGAGTAAGCCAACTCCACAAAGTTATCCTCAGTCTTCCACACATACATCATGGCACATATCTTTTAAAAATTAATAAATATGATTTTTTAAAAAACTGTTATCAAGTGTTGTGTAAATGCTTCCTAAATATTTACATAACTTGAGCTCAAAATGCCTCCTGAAAATTGTGCCCGCGGAACAGCTGTGACAAACCATTCCCTTCTCCTATGCAAACTTTCCCTATTTCCTTCACTTGGTGACAGTCACTGAGGCTGCCTTGGCTGTGCAGAAGCAAATATTGAGTCTCTTGTTTCTCAGTTATCTGTTCTGTCTTCTTGACTGATGGATTGTGAATTTAGTTGCCAGTCTCCAAACCTCAAATTCATGTTTATTAACTTCTTGACAAATCCATTCTGAATGCTAACTACTCAGATATCTGAACATTTTCTGAGTTTTGATCTGTGTATCACCTTTGGAATTTTATATTGCCCTAATCTAATCTCTTTTTTAGCTTGACAGGAACAAACCAAAGAATTGGGCACCTGTTTGAATATATTTGTCACCTGCTACAAAGGAACATTTATGTCTTTAAAATATCTGTATATGTTACCTATATTTTTATTGACTTTCTACTGGAGGTGTACTCTATAAGTTCCCTCTCCTCACTGTAGAGCATTTCATCTAAGGTCCTTTGAGTCCTGAGAGTCTCTCACCTCCCAGGTCTCTGGTATATTCTAGAGGGCTCCCCATCTCCTACCTCCTGAGGTTTACCTGTTTTGATTCTTTCTGCTGGCCCTAAGGACTTCAGTCCTGCCCTGCCTCCCCCTGCTCCAGTACCTGGTCATATTCACCTCTTCTCTTCCCTGTCACCTTTATCACCCAGGTCTCTCCCTCTGTCCCTCCCTTCCCCTCTTCCTGTGATTGCTTTCTTTTCCCTCCAAAGTGGGACTGTGTCATCCTCACTTAGACCCTTCAGCTTGTTAGTCTTCTTGAGTTCTGTGGACTGTATCCTGGGAATTCTGTACATTTTTGGCTAATATCCACTTATTAGTGAGTACATACCATGCATGTCCTTTTGGGTCTGAGCTACCTCACTCAGGATGATATTTTCTTGTTCCATCCATTTGCCTGCAAAACTCAGAATGTCCTCATTCTTAATAGCTGAGTAGCATTCCATTGTGTAAATGAACCACAATTTCTGTACCCATTCTTCTGTCATGGGACATCTGGGTTGTTTCTAGCTTCTGTCTATCACAAATAAGGCTGCTATGAACATAGTGGAACATGTGCCCCTGTGGCATGGTGGAGCATCTTTCGGGTATATGCCTAAGAATGGTATAGTTGAGTCTTCAGGTAGATCTATTTCCAACTTTCTGAGGAAGGTCCAGATTGATTTCCAGAGTGGTTGTACTAGTTTTCAATCCACCAGCAATAAAGGAGAGTTCCCCTTTCTCCAAATCCTCACCAACATGTGTTGTCACCTGAGGTTTTGATCTTAGCCATTCTGATTGGCATAAGGTGGAATCTCAAGGTTGTCATCCAAGAGTGAAATGCTGTGACCCAGAATTGTTCACGTGTGAAAGAACAGCAGGAACAAAATGGAGAAGAATCTGAGGAAAATGAGGTCCAGTGACAGGCCCAAATTGAGATCCAGCTCTGTGGGTGACCCCAAGGCCTTACTCTATTATTGATATTATAATGTGCTTACAGACAGGAGCCTAGCATGACTGTCCTCTGAAAGACAGCTAAAAGTCTCAGATGCGTTTATTTACACCCAACCAATGGACAGAAGCTGCTGACCCTTGTAGTTGAATTAGGGAAAAGCTGGAAGAAGCTAAGGAGGAGGGTGACCCTATAGGAAAACTAGCAGTCTCAATTAACCTGGACCCCAGGGATCTCTCCGACACTGAGCCACCAACCAGGCAGCATACGCCAGCTAATACAAGGTCCTCATATACAGCAGAGGACTGCCTGGTATGCACTCAGAAAAGATACACCTAACCCTCCAGGGATTTGGTGCCCCAGAGAGTGGGTAGGTCTTGTGGGGTGGGGTGGGGTGGGTGAATGGTGACATCCTCTTGGAGATGGGTGTGGGGGGTGGGATGAAAAAAAAGAAAAAGAAACAAAAAAGCAAAAAAATAATTTTATGTACTGTTCAAATTTGACATCATATATTATCTAATAACTATGATTTTTAGATTGAAGGAAACTTGGTGCATAGATCATGCAGAAATTAGTATAGATTTGAGGCAGTTGAGACTCCAGAAAGTCATGAGTTTATATTGCTATTGTGTATTGAATCCAGGGAGGCCTGTTTGCTGCTTCTAAAATCGTGTCTGGCATATACTTCCTCTAAAAGGAAGACTGCTGTGCCACAATACCAGTGACCTGACCATAGCCCTTTTGTAAGGCATTAATCCATGCATGAGAGCAGAATGGTCATGACCTAATCAACCAAAGCCCTCTTCTCCTTCTCTACCTCTCTCCCTTTTCTCTTTCAGTAGATGGTGGAATGAGAGGCTGCTGAGCATAGGTATATGCTAGGCAAGCATTACACTACTAAATCTACATTCCCACACCTGTTAAATCGTTCACTTTAACATGAGGTTTGAAAGGACACAAAAACACAACTCATTCCAATAACTAACACAAGTATCATGGCCAAACCTCAGGATGTGAATGGGGTTTACGCAAAGAGCCCCAGTAGACACTTAAAATCTATAAATGCTCAAGAGTCTTATATACTTATAATCAGTTCTGAATATGCTTTAATATATAATGCACTTTTAATGATATGTAAATAATTTCTATATTGCTTACGATAATGAGAAGAAAATTATCTCTTTAGTACAGATGTATTTTATAACTTTTATGTAATTTTTTTACTCTTTTTTAATTAGGTATTTTCTTCATTTACATTTCCAATGCTATCCCAAAAGTCCCCCATGCTCCCCCCCTCCCAACTCCCCTACCCACCCACTCTCACTTCTTGACCCTGGCGTTCCCCTCTACTGAGGCATATAAAGTTTGAAAGACCAATGGGCTTCTCTTTCTACTGATGGCCGACTAGGCCATCTTCTGATACACATGCAGCTTTGCAAAACACATGAAACTCAAGAAGAACAAAGCCCAAAGTGTGGACACTTTGCCCCTTCTTAGAATTGAGAACAAAACACCCATGGAAGGAGTTACAGAGACAAAGTTTGGAGCTGAGACAAAAGGATGGACCATCTAGAGACTGCCATATCTGGGGATTCATCCCATAATCAGCCTCCAAACACTGATACCATTGCATACATTAGCAAGACTTTGCTGAAAGGACCCTGATATAGCTGTCTCTTGTGAGGCTATGCCAGTGCCTAGCAAACACAGAAGTGGATGCTCACAGTCATCTATTGGATGGATCACAGGGCCCCCAATGGAGAAGCTAGAGAAAGTATCCAAGGAGTTAAAGGGATCTGCAACCCTATAGGTGGAACTTTTATGTAATTTTAATGTTATGTGTTTGAATGTTTTACGTGAACATCTGCATGTGTACTCTGTGTGCATGTGTAATTCCCAGAGGCCAGATCTGCAAGGGCAGTATTGTCTTGGTCATCACTCCTGACCCTCGTGCCAGTTTTTAAATCTTTTTAATTTGTGTTGAACCTATAGATGTAGGAACTGTCATTACAGAAGGACAAATTCCATTATACTCTTGTTTTTACCATCAATCTCTTTTTCAATTTTGGGCAATATTGGTCATATGTCATATAGTAAATATTTATTTTCTTTAATTCTTCTTTTCTTATAAAAATTATAATGAAGCATCCACACTTTGGTCTTCCTTCTTCTTAAGCTTCATATGGTCTCTGAGTTGTAGTGTGGATATTCTAAACTGAGAGAAAACAAGGAGTGGACAGGATTAAGTATGGATAGAGACAGGAAAGAAGTATTGAGGGTCACGAAAATGAATAGAAATATGTAGCATTGGGGGTGGGTAACTGGGAGTAGACACTAGAAAGTCCCATGCATCAGGGAAGTGAGAGGTTCCCAGGACCCAAAGGGGATGACATTAGCCAAAATACCTAACAAAGGGGAGATAGAACCTGTAGAGACTACCTCCAGTAGATAGGCATACTCCCCAGTTGAGGGATGGGGCCACCCACTCACCTGCAACATTTTTAATCCAGAATTGTTCTTGCTAAAGGCAACACAAGGACAAAAAAAAAACAATGGAGCAGAGACTGAAGAAAAGGTCATCCAAAGACCTCCTCATCAAGGGATCCATTCCATCTGCAGATACCAAACCCTGACACTATAGCTGATGCCAAGAAGCACTTGCTGACAAGAGCTTGGCAAAGCTGTCTCCTGAGAGGCAATTCCAGTACCTGACTAATACAGATGCAGATGCGTTCAGCCAACCATCAGACTAAGCCACAGTGGATGAGCTAAGGGACAAACTGAAAGAGATGAAGTGGGTTGCAACCACTTAGGAAGAACAATATCAACTAAACAGACCTCCCAGAGCTCCCAGGGACTAAACCACCAACCAAAGAGTACACATGGAAGGATCCATGGCTCTAGCTGCATATGTAGCAGAGGATGGCTTTATCTGGCATCACTGGGAGGGGAGATCCTTAGTGATGTGGAGGATTGATGCCCTACCATATGGGAATGCTAGAGTGGTCAGGCAGGAGTGGGTGGGTGGGTAGAAGAGAACCTCATAGATGTGAAGAGGAGGGAAGATGGGATGAAGGGTTTGAGGAGAAGAAACCGGGAAGAGGAAATTTGAAATGTTAATAAATAAAATAACCAATAAAAATATTTAAAAATTCTGTGATCCACAAAACAATAAAAAGTTATAAATGATATAATTTTCCCTACCTCTTCCCACCTTTCAAGCCCCCATATACACCTCCTCCTTGTTCTCTTTCAAATCCATCAAATTCATGACTACTCTTTTCTTTTTTTAAAATTTTTTATTAGATATTTTCTTCATTTACATTTCTAATGCTATCCCAAAAGTCCCCTATACCCTCCCCGCACCCTGTCCCCCTACCCACTCACTCCCACTTCTTGGCCCTGTTTTTCCCCTGTACTGGGGCATATAAAGTTTGCTAGACCAAGGGTCCTCTCTTCCCAATGATGACCAACTAGGCCATCTTCTGCTACATATGCAGCTAGAGACATGAGTTCTGGGGGTACTGATTAGTTCATATTGTTGTTCCACCTATAGGGTTGCAGACCCCTTCAGCTCTTGGGTACTTTCTCTAACTCCTACATTGGAGGCTCTGTGTTCCATCCTATAGATAACTGTGAGTATCCACTTCTGTATTTGCCAGGCACTGGCAAAGCCTCACAGGAGACAGCTATATCAGGGTCCCTTCAGCAAAATCTTGCTGGTGTATGCAATAGTGTCTGTGTTTTGTGGCTGATTATGGGATGGACCCCCCGGGTGGGGTACTCTTTTCAATAATTTGTGTTACATCGATCAGTCTCAACTGTTCTTGTGATATATAATTTGCTTGGGGGGGGGAGATTACTGACTCATATTAAAACATATTAAAATACATATTAAACATTGTTTAGCTGGTATATCACAAACAGGAGCATTTATATACTTTGATGTTTATGAACAATTTATAAAATATTTCTTTTTTTAAGTTTACTTTGCAAACTTGTTTTTTTCATTTGGCTCAATGTGTTTACAACCTGCCTTGAATCTCCTTGACAGTAAACTATAAACAAATACAAATACACCATCATTTAGAGAGCTTCCTGGTTTCCTACAAATCCGAAACCTTAAAAACTGATGATCATCCACCAACTTACCACTGTGCACCTCTGTTTTTTACTTGCTGTTCCTTAATCCAGGGACCTCTAATAACATCTGCATCCCCAAATTTTGGGTGTTGATTCTCTGAGAAAATCAGTCTTTACTTAAGCTTCTAAATAAGCAAACTCATTTACTAAACATTTAGTGCAACACTATGATGATAAGAACATTACAGTCCTACCCACTCTGTCTTCAGAAGCCCTTTGATGAACAGGCCTGCTGTCTCAGGGTTTTACTGCTGTGAACAGACACCATGATCAAGGCAAGTCTTCTTATAAAAGACAACGTTTAATTGGGACTGGCTTACAGGTTCAAAGGTTCAGTCCATTATCATTAAGGCAGGAATATGGCAGGATCCAGGCAGGCACAGTCTGAAGACTGCTAGCAGAATATTGACTTCCAGGCAGCCAGAATGTGGGTCTTATGCCCATGCCCACAGTGACACATCTACTCCAACAAGGCCACACTTTCTAATATTGCCATTCACTGGTCCAAACATATATAAACCATCACATCTGGCAAAGGGCTTCTTAACAAGTAGTCTCACTTTGGTTTTCCCATGTTGGGAAACTTGGTGTCAGCCCATCAGTGAAGCATTATGGTTCTATATTCAAGAAGGTTTATTTATACATTTTTAATATTACAGATTTGGAGTAATTGAAGGGGGATATTCCCCATGAATTGTTCTTTTCACTGAATCAATTCTCAGCATGTTCTTTGTATGGACATCTACCTCAGTGCATACCTTTTGTACGATTGTTCATGTCCTTCTAAGGACTTCTGCTAATCACAGTGAACCAGTTCCTGATGGAAAAGATTAGCCTCTGTTATTTACAGCTGTCCCCATTTTCATTGGAGTTTCCTTCCTTTGCCCCCTAATTAACTGGTGCCTTCTTAATGAGCTTCTTAAGAGTTTTGAGGAAAAAAAATAATTTTATTTCTTTGGAACACACAGTTCAAAACAAACTGAACATCACCACATGATCATGACATACTGCCTCAAATCCAGCACCAGCAAAGGCTGTGTAAAAGTATTACCTTGAAAACAAGATTAAAATACCATAGGATGCTGAACTCCAGCATAGCCTTTAGTGGATCTGCTTCCTTTCTTGCAAACTTAGAGAGAAGTCAGACTCTTCACACTCAGGAGGTTAGACGGTCTCTGCCACCTTTGGGCACTTCTGTGGAACCTGTAAATACAAAGTTCAGAATAAGGCTGTTGAGTATAGGAGCCAACACAGAAGCAATGAGTAACAGAATGAATTCCAAAAGCCCAGTTCAGTGATTTAATCTGAGGAGTCAAACTCATGGCCTAATTTCCCTTTGTTTGTTTGTTGTTTTTTTTTTTTTAAAACTGTCTCTATCTGCTTCTATTAAGTATTGATCTGTCTGCTTATTATTAGTAAATTAACTTCCTACTCATTCCTCTCTCTCTCTCTCTCTCTCTCTCTCTCTCTCTCTCTCTCTCTCTCTCTCTCTCTGGAGAGTAGCAGGAAAAAGGAAGTCAGGATAGTGGTGAATAGAAAAGGAACAGTGTCTCCACATAGCATCTGGGGTGCAAAGACCTATAATACCTATAATGCAGCAGAAATAGCACCTCCCCCACCTTTGCTATTTCTCTGGACCAGGGATTTGTGGAGATAAAATAATAGTTAATGAGGGAATTGAGGAAAAACGTATCAAAAGAAGGGAGGGCCAAGAGGTTCTATAAAAGACCAACCTGCAGTCAATCTAAGGATGGAACAGCTGTAGATAACTGTTCCTTGCCAACGGGATGAATTCTGTTCTTTTCCCTCTGCCTTTTGTTTCAGTTTACACACATGTACACCATTATTGAATCTCCACTTTTTTGTCTCTAGGTTTCAATTCTTTCTTCAATCTTGGAAGAGTCTGGATTCCTGGAGCATCTCACACATGTCCATCTAAGTACCAGCTTACAATGTATTATGTAGCTTGAAATGAATAGTGCAGTGAAATTTTGCCTCCATTTACAACTATTCAAAAGAAGAAAGTAGTTTGATTTGTAATCTAACTGATTTAAATTTGAAGTAAAAGACCTCAGACTGTAGAAAACACACTACTTGACAGAGTAAAATTAGAAAGTCACACAATCCATTGCCCCAGTTTTTCATGTGGTTATTAAAATAGGATTAGATTAGATGTGATCTGAATATAAAATCCCCCTAACTCGTTATACTTAGGCATTTGAACACATGGTCCTCGTCAATGCTGCAACTTCTAAAGCCTTAGAAGGTCAAGAGTCCCAGGAGTGCAGACTCAACTCAAGATTGATAGTCCAGTCCTAATTCTCATGTTTTCACTGTTTCAGGGCTGCAGAAGCAACGCAACCCACCTCCTAATACCCCTGCCACCATGCCCTCCCCGTCATGATTGACTGTAATCCTAGACGATCACACACTGCACTCCCCACCTCAAGTTTTATTTATTTATTTATTTATTTATTTATTTATTCATTCATTCATTCATTTATTTATTTTGTCCAGGTATTTTGTCAAAGCAAAGAGACAAATATCTAATACTACTAACAAGAATTTATATAAGCTACCTTTTTCCTCAAGACCTGAAAAATTGTTGGATGTACAGTCTGTTCCTTTGAAATTTCATGACAAAGGAGAATCGGCTTTCTACAGGCACAGTGCCCATGATAGGTTTCTCAAACCTAAGTGGTCAGCCCTAAATACATTTACATATGGACAGTACTAATGAGTCTCAGTAGATCCAATAGGTTTTACATAGGAGTCTGTATGCATGGTGTGTGTGTGTGTGTGTGTGTGTGTGTGTGTGTGTGTGTGTGTGTGTGTGTATGTGTACATGTGGGTGTGTGCCTATGAGGGAGAGAGAAAAACAGAGACAGACAGAAGATAGAGAACAATAATTTTGTAAATGGTTGTGAAATTAAGATGAAGTAATGGTGGAGGACACAGGAAGAATTTAATGAAGGAGAGAAGAAGTGGGAAATTATGTAAATCCAGTATACTCACATATGAAATTCTAACAGAATTTAAATTCATTTTTAAAACCACTAAGGCTCAAGTTATTGTTTCATAAAATTGTGCTGGCTTTGGAATTTACATTTTATGACTACATAGAGTCTGTAGACCTGGGTTCTTCATCCAGTGCTGTGATGTTGTTAATAAAGGCATCAGTGATATAGCCTGGAATTCACAGGGAATTAGCAGTCAGCTTTGTCACAAGACAGATTTTTATCATCCCCAATCTACAACATCAAGGTACCATTTGTTATCATGCCATTTGATTGGCAGCTGTTACAGCTGCCTCTCCCACTGTACACTTCTGATGTTCCACGATGTGAGGCATTCTTCATTAATGTATGGGCATCAAAACTACCCTTGTCAGGCAGGGTTGTGGTGATGAGAACAGTATAGGTATTAGGCAGTGAAGAGTAAGCCTGGTCATAGCTTTTCACAATCAGAGTACCTCTCATGACTCTCCCAAATTCTTCCTAGCATCACAATTTTACAGATATCTTAATAATATAAAGTGTTCAGGTGACAAAGTTGGTTTTTCAATCACTTTAAAGAATAAAAAATGCACTGAACTCACAACTGAAGTGAGCTATTTATGTGCCTATAATAATACATGGTCCTATAAATATCATTAATATATCTCCTCTCAATATGTGACATCAGAGAAATTTTTTATTTTATTTCATCTTTTTTTACAGTGCAGATTTTTATCCCCCTACCAGCCCACCCTCTGTCTGTTTCAAATCTGATACCTCTTCCCCGCCCCCCTATGCTATGCCCCACCCTACTAGACCTCCCCACTGCCTGGGGCCCCAAGTCTCTTGTGGGTTAGGTGCATCTTTTTTGACTGAGTCCAGACCTAGCAGTCCTCTGTTCTGTATGTGTTGGGGACTGCACATAGGCTGGTACATGCTGCCTGGCTGGTGGTCCAGTGTCTGAGAAATCTCTCAGGGTCCAATTTAGTTAAAACTGCTGGTCTTCCTACAGGCTCACCCTCCTCCTCAGCTTCTTCCAGCCTTTCCCTCATTCAACCACAAGAGTCAGCATCTTCTGTCCATTGGTTTGTTGTAAATAGCTCATCTGACTCTTTCAGCTCCTTGTTGGGTCTTTCAGAGGGCAGTCGTGCTAGGCCCTTTTTGTGAGTGCTCCAAAGCTTCAGTAATTGTGTCAGGCCTTGGCACCTCCCCTTGAGCTGGATCCCAATTTGGGCCTATTGCTGGACCTCATTTTTCACAGCTCTTCTCCATTTTTGTCGCTGTAGTTTTTTCAGACAGGAACAATTATGGGTCAGAGTTTTTGACTATGGGATGGCAACTCCATCCCTCACTTGATGGAACTCACTTGAACTAGAGGAATGTTTTAAAAGTGGGTATGAGACATTTTGGCAATGTGTTCATTATTCCATACAATCCTGCCAATGATTCTCTCACACAGACATGCCTGGGATTGTCCCATACAGGCAGACATGTCTGTGACTGTCCCATACAGACATCCCTGTGATTGTCCCATATAGACATGCCTGGGATTGTCCTGTACAGAGCTTGCAGAGCTGCAGCTATGAAAAGCCACTGACACTAACATTACCTTGGGCTTCATAAAATAAAACAATAAATGTGGGGCTTTGTTGTTGAAACTGTTTATCACAGAATATATGAGGCCATTTTTCAAGTAATCAGTTTTACTTACTGATCTTATAAAACATTTTAATAATAAAATCAAATGTAAATGAAGACACGCTGGAATCTTAAAGATGAATACAAACTGCAAAGACATGCTTCAGTCACATATAACTATTTTATGTGGCTACTTTAGGTCACCCAATACACTTCCATAGAAAGACCCTAGTATAGGTATTCCTTAAAACTAGACTGCCTATGAAACTGGAGGTATGGAAAGGTTGTATTCAGTGCAGGGCACCTCTAACCCTGCTGTGGTTTGAAGGTAAAGATTTTGCTGCAGGTTCACTGTGTGAACACTCAGTCCCCAGCTGTTTAAGTCCCATTTGGGAAGTGCAGAGCCTTTAAGAGGTAGATCTGGATTGCAGAAGTAGGTGACTGGAGATAGGCTTATGAGTTATAACCTGGTGTCTAACTGGTTTTAGTTTTGACCCAAATCTCTTTCTGCTGCTTATTTGCCAGCTCTTATACCAGGAGCACAGGACCAGTGACGAAAACAGTTATTCTGCCTGGGACATGCATCTTATCACCTGATCCAAGTAGTATCTACTACTCACCTTGGGAGATCTAAAATCCTAATCTTAGGATGCCCCCAACCTGTCTTTCAAAGACTAATTAATTCAGATGAGTCTTTAAGGTTTAAAAGTTAGCATTTCCTGCCTCTATGTCTTAAAGATAATTTCATGACCATGAGACAGAAACTGATTTCCCATTGATGCATACCCAAATCTCCCCATTCCTTATAGGCATTCTCAAATTCTACTTTCTAGATGTACACACACATACACAAATGCACTTGTGCACACGCGCGCACACACACACATTACTTCCTCAACAACTCTAACTTCCTGCCACTTTAAAGTAGGATAAGACATTCAGCAAATGTTTATCAAATCTCAATTCTATAAATGCAGGGTATCAGATTCCAAGATCCAGGCTTTGAAAAAAGCATCCATGTAAGGCATGTGGGACCATGTTACCAGACAGACAGACAGACATAGGATCTGACAAGGTTGAGTGGCTCAGACCCAGGGAATCTCTAAGATCTGAAACCAGTAGGAGTGGAGCCACTCCATACCAGTCTGTGAGCCTGCTCAGGACTTATTAACTATGACACCCCACTGAGGAACATGGACACTGAGTCACATGGGCACTAAATCAGGAATAACACCTGGTATTCTTCTCCATGCTAAAGAGGCATCTAAATAGCCCTGACCCTTCAGCCAATAAAAATCCCTTCCTAGGTATTCCCTCCTACAAAGGGTATTTAACCCCTGGTTCACCTGGAATAAAGTGTATGCATTTACACACACCATCAAATAAAGCAGTATAAACGAACAAGGATCTCAGAGAGCTACTTATTTAAGGATCACCATCCTTCCACTAAAAAGCCATGCCTAAGTTTCCCAAAGGAGGCTTGCTTCCCTTTAGCTCCTCCATTACTCTGGGCACTCACTCCCAATGAGACCCAGCTCTCCTCCTCATAGGTTCTGCCTCTCCTCTCTACCTGGTGTGTGGACACCCTGAGGGGAAGAAGAGTCAGTCAACCCATTCCTGACCTCAGCAGTACTTCAGCCTTGCTCAGGTACCCAGAGAGGCGACCGGGAACCAAAGTATTATCCTAGACTCCATTGTTTCCCCGTCTGGTCCAGTGCATGAAGACAAGAGCTATGGACCCTCATTCCAGACTCCCATCTGCCTCCCTGAGCAGGATGGTGCCTCTGGCACCCCTAACAGAGAGGCAGAACACCATATGAACACCATATGGCAAATCAGGTTTTATGTTCTCTGTTGTTTCTACTCTATTATTATACTTTGTAATATTCACTACAGTTCATTTTAATATCATGCTATAATTGCTTATAAACATGATACAGGAGAAAGAGTATGAATTTTCTGGTCAGCAGGTGAATGGCTAGCACACAGCTAAACAACAGCAAATCTGTGACCTTAAAAACGCCATTAACTTAACCAGATATTATCCTCTTGTCTTAGTCAGGGTTTCTATTCCTGCACAAACATCATGACCAAGAAGCAGTTGGGGAGGAAAGGGTTTATTCAGCTTACACTTCCATATTGCTGTTCATCACCCAGGAAGTCAGGACTGGAACTCAAGCAGGTCAGGGAGCAGGAGCTGATGCAGAGGCCATGGAGGGTTGTTCATTACTGGCTTGCTTCCCCTGGCTTGCTCAGCCTGCTCTCTTATAGAACCAAGATTACCAACCCAGAGATGGTCCCACCCACAAGGGGCCTTTCCCCCTTGATCACTAATTGAGAAAATGCCTTACAGTTGGATCTCATGGAGGCATTTCCTCAACTGAAGCTCCTTTCTCTGTGATAACTCCAGCTGTGTCAAGTTGACACAAATCTAGCCAGTATACCTGTTTCCTAAAATATAGCTCCTTCTAAGTTAAAAACTATACACATAGTCATTATCTGTTAAATAGATACAGATACTGTGATCCTGCTTCTACTGTCCTCTAACAGTTTTAAAGGGGAAAATCTCATAGCATTCAACAAAATAAGCAGCTGTTAGGAAGAAAACAAACACCTAAAGAATACAAAAGCTCTAGGGAACTCTAACAGTCACAGTGTTTCCATGCACAGGAAAGGCTGGGGAGCAAACTGGAAGAGAAGGAGCAAGTGAAGGAGCGCCATGTCTTCTGTGGAATGGCGCTGACTCCGTGCAGAGAACCTGGATTCAGACTGAGACTGGCATCGTGGGTTATCAAAGACCATTTCTTCCTACAGTGTTCCTAAGGCTTACTCTGTCCTGCCTTTCCCTTTCTAGGTGATGGGGAGGAAATATTTCAGAAACATTGCCAGTACCAGATTGGTTTCCATAACTGAAATGTGTCAGGTCACAACTTTCACTGCATTGAGTCTGTCTCCTTAAGAACCTACAATGCTGACTATGTCTTTTCTGAGGAGGGGGAAGCAAAAAAGGAACATAAAATGCGATATGACATTTATTTGCCAATCAAATTTATAAGATTTGAATACATTTGGAATTGTGATTAAGTAACAATTGTCATGTAGTCAGTTTATGGAAAGTAGGTCTGGAAATGTCACCCTTAATGAAAACTTTAATCAGATCTTGTTTTCCTCTAGTACATTTATTTTTTTAAATTGAATTTATTTATGTGTTGATGTGGATTGCATGATATTGAGTATATGAGACAGGTGAACTATCTCAGAACGTCAGACTTCACAAAAAAAAAAAAAAAAAAAAGAAATGCATTTACCGACCAAACCATCTGAAAGGAAGTTCTAGTATGACAAACTTTTAAAGCAAACAAGTGAACCAGCTATTAAAGAAAATATTGTTCCTCAGAGACAGAGGGCAGGGTTATAAGAAAAGCATATATACATATATATATTTTAAAAAGCATATATATATATATAAAGCATATATAAAAGCATATATATAAAGCATATATATGTATATATATAAAGCATATATATATAAAGCATATATAAATGTGTATATATATATATATATATACATATATACATATACATATATACACATGTATATGTATATATTCCCAGATATGGGTGTGTGTGTATGGTTGTGTATATGGGTATATGTACAAATATATACACTTATACACTCAGAAATTTTATCATATATGTGTTTATGTATATGTGTGTGTATATATATACATATATATATACATATTTTTATATATGTGTATGTATATATAAAAGCACCCAGTTTCTTTAGGAGCCTTTCTCCTTTCCATAGCCATTGGAGAAAGCCAAAGTTCACAGACAAACTGTTGAATAACCACAGGTACCTATTAATCAAAGGTACTTCTTCTGTCTCATGTTTCCTCAATCTGACCAACTTGGGGAGCTCCATTTAGTTAAATATGTCTGCACATGTTTCCTCAGCAGAAGAGTGAGTAGAACACAGACAGACAATTAAAAAGAAAGAAAAGATAGCCATTTTTACTATATTGATTCTGCCAATCCATGAGCATGGGAGATCTTTCCATCTTCTGAGATCTTTAATTTCTTTCTTCAGAGACTTGAGGTTCTTTTCATACAGATCTTTCACTTCCTTAGTTAGAGTCACGCCAAGGTATTTTATATTATTTGTGACTATTGAGAAGGGTGTTGTTTCCCTAATTTCTTTCTCAGCCTGTTTATTCTTTGTGTAGAGAAAGGCCATTGACTTGTTTGAGTTAATTTTATATCCAGCTACTTCACCAAAGCTGTTTATTAGGTTTAGAAGTTCTCTGGTGGAATTTTTAGGGTCACTTATATATACTATCATATCATCCTCAAAAAGTGAAATTTTGACTTCTTCCTTTCCAATTTGTATCCCCTTGATCTCCAGATTCAATGCAATCCCCATCAAAATTCCAACTCAATTCTTCAACGAATTAGAAAGGGCAATCTGCAAATTCATCTGGAATAACAAAAAACCTAGGATAGCAAAAACTCTTCTCAAGGATAAAAGAACCTCTGGTGGAATCACCATGCCTGACCTAAAGCTGTACTACAGAGCAATTGTGATAAAAACTGCATGGTACTGATATAGCAACAGACAAGTAAACCAGTGGAATAGAATGGAAGACCCAGAAGTGAACCCACACACCTATGGTCACTTGATCTTTGACAAGGGAACTAAAACCATCCAGTGGAAAAAAGACAGAATTTTCAAGAAATGGTGCTGGCACAACTGGCAGTTATCATGTAGAAGAATGCGAATTGTTCCATTCCTATCTCCTTGTACTTAGATCAAATCTAAGGGGATCAAGGAAATCCACATAAAACCAGAGACAGTGAAACTTATAGAGGAGAAAGTGGGGAAAAGCCTGGTCAAATCTAAGTGGATCAAGGAACTCCACATAAAACCAGAGACAGTGAAACTTATAGAGGAGAAAGTGGGGAAAAGCCTCGAAGGTATGTGCACAGGGGAAAAATTCCTGAATAAAACAGCAACGGCCTGTGCTGTAAGATCAAGAATTTCCAAATGGGACCTCATAAAATTGCAAAGCTTCTGTAAGGCAAAGGACACCGTCAATAAGACAAAAAGGCCACCAACAGACTGGGAAAGGATCTTTACCTATCCTAAATCAGATAGAGGACTAATATCTAATATATATAAAGAACTGAAGAAGGTGAACTTCAGAAAATCAGATAACTCCATTAAAAAATGGGGCTCAGAGCTAAACAAAGAATTCTCACCTGAGGACTACCGAATGGCTGAGAAGCACCTGAAAAAATGTTCAGCATCCTTAATCATCAGGGAAATGCAAATCAAAACAGCCCTGAGATTCCATCTCACACCAATCAGAATGGCTAAGATCAAAAATTCAGGTGACAGTAGATGTTGGCGAGGATGTGGAGAAAGAGGAACACTCCTCCATTGCTGGTGGGATTGCAAGCTTGTACAACCACTCTGGAAATCAGTCTGGCGGTTTCTCAGAAAATTGGACATGGTACTACAGGACGACCCCTCAATACCACTCCTGGGCATATATCCAGAAGATGTCCCAACCGGTAAGAAGGACACATGCTCCACTATGTTCATAGCAGCCTTATTTATAATAGCCAGAAGCTGTAAAGAACCCAGATGCCCCTCAACAGAGGAATGGATACAGAAAATGTGGTACATTTACACAATGGAGTACTACTCAGCTATTTAAAAGAATGAATTTATGAAATTCCTAGCCAAATGGATGGACCTGGAGGGCATCATCCTGAGTGAGGTAACACAATCACAAAAGGACTCACACAATATGTACTCACTGATAAGTGGATATTAGCCCAGAAACTTAGAATATCCAAAATATAAGATACAATTTGCTAAACACATGAAACTCAAGAAGAACAAAGACCAAAGTGTGGATACTTTGCCCCTTCTTAGAATTGGGAACAAAACACCCATGGAAAGAGTTACAGAGACAAAGTTAGGAGCTGAGACAAAAGGATGGACCATCTAGAGACTGCCATATCCAGGGATCCATTCCATAATCAGCCACCAAACGCAGACACCATTGCATACACTAGCAAGATTTTGCTGAAAGGACCCTGATATAGCTGTCTCTAGTGAGACTATGCTGGGGCCTGTCAAACACAAAAGTGGATGCTCACAGTCAGCTATTGGATGGATCACATGGCCCCCAATGGAGGAGCTAGAGAAAGTATCCAAGGAGCTAAAGAGATCTGCAACCCTGCAGGTGTAACAAAATTATGAACTAACCAGTACCCCGGAGCTCTTGTCTCTAGCTGCATATGTATCAGAAGATGGCCTAGCTGGCCATCAGTGGAAAGAGAGGCCCATTGGACGTGCAATCTTTATATGCCTCAGTACAGGGGAACGCCAGGGCCAAGAAGTGGGAGTGAGTGCGTAGGGGTGTGGGGGGGGAGGGTATGGGGGACTTTTGGCATAGCATTGGAAATGTAAATGAGGAGAATACCTAATTTAAAAAATTAAAAAGAAAAAAAGGAATCGTTGAACACAAAATCTGGTCATGGAGAAGAGCTGCCCTCAGAAGGTCAGAGTATTTGGGGATAACTATCAGAAGGATACCTGGCACATAAATGACAGCTCTTTTTCATGAATTAAGTCACAAATCGGTTAATAAATCAATTAATCAATTTAAATGCTCTCCTGAACAGTTTTTCATTTTTATTTTCACTTTTTGTTTTTTGTACTTTCAGGAAAGTCATTTTTTTAACTTACCCATTGTGCAACAAAGGCTCACGGTACACATTAAAAGAGACACTACTCTTGCCCTCAAAGGCAATGGGATCTAACCAAGCAAAGGAAACAATGCAAAGGATATGACCTATGTCAAGAACTAAACAAGAAAAGATCTGGTCATGGAGTATTACTCAACGGGGATATCACCTGACAGGACTTTCCTGCTCACTTAAAAGTTGTCAGAGGAGTGTCCTCCATTGCAGGTGAGATTGCAAAGTGATACAGCCACTCTGGAAATCCAGAGATTCCTCAGAAAAGTGGAAATAGATCTACCTGAAGACCCAGCAATACCACTCTTGACCCATTACTCAAAATCTGCCCCACCATAGGACACATGCTCCCCTACATTCATAGCAACCTTATCTGTGACAGCCAGAGGCTGGAATTAACCCAAATGTACCACAGTGGAAGAATGGATACAAAAAATGTGGTTCATTTACACAATGGAATACTGCTCAGCTATTAAGAACAAACACATCATGAGTTTCGAAGGCAATTGATAGAACTCAAAAATGCCATCCTGAAAAAAATGGGAATGAATGGGTAGGGAAGTGGGGGATAGGGTATGGGGGACTTTTGGGATAGCATTGGAAATGTAATTGAGGAAAATATGTAATAAAAAAATGCCATCCTGAGTGAGGTAACTCAGACCCAAAAGGACATGCATGGTATGTATTCATTAATGAGTGGATATTAGACCAAAAAAAAAAAAATACCCAGGATACAATCCACAGAACTCAAGAATGGTAACAAGCCAAAGGGTCCAAGTGATTGGCTTTAATCCCACCTTTGGAGGGAAAAGAAAATAATCACAAGAGACAGAGTGGGGAAGAACTTGGATGAGAGAGGGAAGGGGAAGTAGAAAAGGGGAACATGATGAGGTATTGGGGAGCATAGGAAAGAAGCTCTGAGGGCCAACAAAATGGATAGCCACCTTGGAAGTGGGAGATGGACCTTCTAGAATATACCAGAGACCTTGGAGGTGAGAGAATCTCAGGACTCAAAGGGAGGGACCTTAGATGAAATGCCCAGCAGTGGGAGAGGGAACTTGTAGAGTCCACCTCCAGTAAAAACAAACAAACAAACAAACAAACAAACAAAAACAGAGTATCAAGTGGAGGGATGTGGTTGCCATCCCACAGTCAAAAACTCTGATCCAGAATTGTTCCTGTCTAAAAGAACTGCAGAGACACAAATGGAGAAGAGACTGAGGAAAAGAAGGTTCAGTTACTGGCCCAAATTTGGATCTACTTCATAGGGAGATACCAAGAACACTATTACTGATCCTATGATGTGCTTACAGACAGGAGCCTATCATGGCTGTTCTCTGAGAGGCCCAACAAGCAGCTTACATGGACAGACACAGATTACATTCAACCATAGGACTGAAGTCAGGGCCTCTATGATTGAATTAGTGGAGGGATGGAAGATGCTGAGGAGGAGGGTGACTCCACAGGAAGACCAGCAGTCTCAACTCGCCCAGATCCCAGGGACCTCACAGACACTGAGCTGCTCCAGATCCCTTCCCTCCATGACACATCTACAGCAGAGGACTGTCTGGTCTGGCCTCAGTGGGAGAAGATGCACCTAACCCATAAAAAAGACTTGAGGCCCCAGGGATTAGGGAGACCTGTCAGGGGGAGGTAGGGACAAAGGGACATCATCTTGGAGATGGAGGAACTGGATGAGGAACTGTGGGAGGGCTGACCAGGAAGGGGCTAATGACTGGACTGTAAATAAATAAATAAATAAATAATAAAGTAATAAAAATGCTGTAAATAAATAAATAAAGTAATAAATAAAGTAATAAAAATGCTTCTAATTTAAAAAATTAAATAAAAGTTGTCAGATTGATAAACAACCCACATGGCCTCTAAGAAAATACAGTTTTGAGACTAAACTCATCCAATGTTTTCCTTCCATATATCTGTATAGCTACACACACACACACACACACACACACACACACACACTCACACTCACACTCACACTCACACACACACACACATTCATACACACCCAACCACTTCAAGTCTAATTTTAAGACTATTAGAAGAGGGAAACATGTTTGCTTGCTTCCATCTATTTAAAAGACACAGGGCTGATCAAGTCTGATTTGTGAGCTTCAAATAAGAGACGTGTACTGATTCAGAGCTGATCTTGGAATTTACCATAAAATATTAGTATTCTGGGATGTGGCCCTCCTTCTTATAAAAATCCTGTATTATTGCTCTTTTCTGCCAGAGAAACAATTAGCTCTTCCATAGATAGATCAAAGCTTGCCCATTCTTTGGATGGCGAAATACAATTTCCAATGTCCCATCTGTACATTGGCACTGAGCCTTCCTCCAAAGAGCAGCTGTGAGTGTTGCTTTAATTCTCTATTTCAAAGGTGAGGACATAGCCTCAACAATATTCATCACACGCAAGCTGAAAAGACATGACTATCCAAGTGACCATCTGAATCCTTGGCTCCTTGCTTTTCGTTGATTCATAAAATATTTATATTCTATCTGCAGTTATAGCTATGGCTAGAGACATGAGGCCTTTTCTGTCTGGGAACTCGGACATCCCTCACACCTTTTATATAAAACCTTCCTGTTCAAAAAACAAACACCTCTCAAAAGGGGTTCTACTTTCTGCCCTCCGGTGCTTTGTCCCCAAGGTTTGCCATCATTTTGATGATGCGATGTTGCACCCATGGTTGAGCACACCCAAGGGATTTGGACAGAAATTTCTTGCCTTTCCAAACAGGACTTATGTGAAGAACGACAGTAGAAGCAGCCAGCAACTGCTCATCTCCTGGCTTTATTTCTAAGAGAGTTTGGCTGTAATACTATCTATATTTGAAGATTTATTAATGTGACTTGAGTGTACTTGTGTGAACCATTGACCATCTGTAGATGACATTCATGGTTCAAAATGATTGAAAGTGGATGTCATTTTACCATAATATCAGGATGCAGAAAGAACACTTGCAATGTAGAATCTTAATAAAAATAAATTAATGTGACCCACATAATCTGGATATTATTTTCATGGTGATGGCAAGAGATGATACTCAGTGTATCATTTAATTTTCATGTATATTTCTAAATAAAGAATTTTTTAATCCAAAATAAAGTCACATCATCCTCCCATCTTTTCCTTTACTCCTACACCTCCCCATAATCTACCTCCCCCAAATTCAGGACCTCATATTTTAATCATTGTTGTTACATATGCATATAAATGAATAAACAGACACAACCTGTTTAGCTAATGCAGTGCTACATATATATTTTAGTGTTGACTGTTTGATATTTGTTAACCAATCAGGAGGAAAATCAGGTCTGGATCTGTAAACCTAGCCAACTATATGTGGCTAGTGAAGTCATCAGTTTTAGAGGAGAGCATACTATCACCATTTCCAAACCAGTATAAGTCCTCACTATATTCTAATATTTGTCCTTATAGTCACAATTTGTGTAGATCTCACCCCTTATGTAATATTTTATGCTTAAAATAAATTATGAAAACAGCATCTGTAAAGTGTGATTCATAAGGTACAAACAGCAATGGATTCCATAAAATATCATTAAATTTTTATCTGCAGTGAAGTGAGTTTTCATGTCATTTAAACATTAATGAGCTGGGTGTGGTGGTGCATGCCTTTAATCTCAGCACTCTGGAGGCAGAGGCAGGCAGATTTCTGAATTGGAGGCCAGCATGGTCTACAATGTGAGTTCCAGGACAGCCAGGGCTATACAGAGAAACCCTGCCTTGAAAAACCAAAACAAACAAACAAACAAACAAACATTAATAACAGAAGATTACACCACATGTACATTTTCTATAATATGCCCCCCCTTTTTAAAGTTTAGGTTCAAAATCCAGCCATGGCTAATGAAAAAGAATGTTAAGAAGACCACATCATTTTCTTCTAAGATAGAGGAGGAGGGAGAGGAAGAGAAGAAAAAGAAAAAGTAGTAATGAAAATCCCTTGACATTCACTGTAACAAAGTGTTTAAAGGATTTTGCATTCATAGTTCTAGAAATTTACTAATGACAAGGAAGATTTTAAAAAAAAGTTTAGTGTTTGGGTGTGTGTGTGTGCATGTGTGTGTGTGTGTGTGTGTCTCTGTATGTGTAGGGTTTTCATATGTATGGATAACTGTTTGCCATAGTCACATGTGGAAATCATAGTACACCTGAAAATAATCAGTTTTCTACTTCCATTAGGTGGGTCCTAAAAATCTGCATGAATTTAACACATTAGGGAATAACTCTGAATTATCAATAATGCATCAGTCTTACATTAAGATAAAAATAAATAAAAACCTTCCCTTTGGGCCAGGCAGTGGTGGCACACACCTTTAATCCCAGCACTTGGGAGGCAGAGGCAGGCAGATTTTGAGTGTGAGACCAGCCTGGTCTACAGAGTGAGTTCCAGGACAGCCAGGAGTGCACAGAGAAGCAAATTTGGTATTTCGAAATACCAAAACAAACAAACAATCAAACAGAACAGAACAGAACAGAACAGAACAGAACAGAACAGAACAGAACAGAACAGAACAGAACAGAACAAAATGTTCCCTTTGGAGCAATTTAACCAAAGGCAAATCCAAATTTGGATTCTCTACTTCATGCTCTCTGTGTCTTCCATCTGTGTCTCTTTGTTCTGAGTCTGAATCTGTGTCTTCCTGAGGGCTGTCTTGTGGATCTGTTTGTCGCTGTGTCTGTGGGTCTGTGCACGTGTGGCTATCCTTTGCAAATGGTTTTGCTCTGCATCAATTGAACAGCCTGGGAAGTAACACATGAAAAAATGATGGGATGCTTTACAGAAGTCCTTAACAGAGTTTTACAAGGAGTTTAGATACTGATGCTAACTCATCCCAAATGACCCAGATAACAAACAACTCATATCCATAACTGGTTATTTTCGATCTTTATAGTGTGTATTAGGCAGTTGTTTTCAACTTCTGTATTGGCTACATGCACTTCATGATGCACATACATGGCTTTTTGTTGGGGGTATGAAAGAGTACATAATCTAAGATTGCAACCGTGCATTATCTTAGGTTGTGAAAGTTGATTACATGGGAAATACCAGCCAAATAGGGCTAACGGTTATCTTACGTGCAGGTTAAACAGTTTGAGCAGGCTAGCAATCTTAAGTCTTAAATAGCCACAAGGCATCTTATAAACTTTAGCTATGAGGTCAAAGACTCTAGTCATTTAGAATTTTGTATCATCAGAGGAATAAAAATCTGGTAGTTTCAAACAGCAAGAACTTTTATCTATGCAACATTTCACTGATACTCCCAAAACACACACACACACACACACACACACACACACACACACACACAGAGAGAGAGAGAGAGAGAGAGAGAGAGAGAGAGAGATAGATTTAAGAATTATCATAATTGAGTTGGTAAAACAGACTATTGGAAAGATAAATAAGCCAGGAAATGGAACATCTAACCAATATCATTGTTGAGCATTAGAAAAAAAAGGGTGTCTGGGAATTATTAAGAGGTTTGGGAACATGAAACACAGATATTTACTCTATGGTTGATTATTTATGTTGATAATGTAAAAATATCAACTACATTCGAATCGTATGTGATTTTCAGGCTCTAGTACTCCTAGGATCTGATGTTTCTCCCAGGCTTTGGAACCCTGTGTGTATCCCTATCTCGTTTTAGATGTCTATTTAGAAAACGTTATGGCTTGTCTAATCACATGCTTCTGTTCTCAATCCGTGCTGATGAGCATTAACCAAAACAAATGTCCAAATCCATGCAAGGTCTCAAGATCTCTTCTCTAGCATCCTGTAAAGAAGCTCTGATTCAATTATTTGAGTCAGCACAAAAGCTGCAATAGCTGCGTTTGCTATTTCCCTTCTAATGACACAGCCTAATGGCGTAATCTGAGCTGCAGTTTGAGCAGTGAATTAAGTTTCTGAACAGGACAAGAGTCAGGAGGGAGACAAACAATGACTGATGTTGCTGTTATCATCTGCTCGAGTCATTTCTCATCATAAACACTTATTCCCCATTACCTCAGCATGGTGATGTACAAGATCATAAATTACCACTTCTTGGAAATTTGTCAGTATGATGCCCTAATAATAAAATATTCAGATTCATGCACTGCTTCTGTAAACACAATAGAAGGATTTATCCTTCAAATATCAGGAATGAAAGAATATGAAGGGTGACAACTGACAGTTTCTTGTAATAGGCAGAGAAATATGACTTCACCTCTTCTCTCATTTATGGGAAACTTAATTAACTGTCAGTGCAGAAATTGCAGAGGGAAAGATGGACCAATGCAAAAGTTATACAAAAGTAGCAGACACTCTGTGCATATTCCATTGGTTGGTGCGGACATTAATAGAATTCTTCATAACTCTAGATTTTATGAACAATAATGTTCTCAAATTTTACAATAGCCCAGAGTGGTAATCTACTGTGCAAAACTCGCTCTCTCTGAGACTAATTGTCTCATTGGCATCACGAGGATTCAGTAGAGATAATATAAATAAAGAATCTAGAGGGAAAAAGTATCAAAAACCAGTCTACTCAATGTTGTGCCTGGTCTAAATAAGACCTCTGCGCTGCTGTCTCCAAAAGAAGTTTGTTGTTGTTGTTGTTGTTGTTGTTGTTGTTGTTGTTGTTGTCGTTAACATTCTAAACATTTCATGAAACTTCCACATCAATAATATCAGCATCACTAGAATTTTCCCCAGTTCCCTTTTATAAAGGAAATACCAGCCAATAATAGTAGCTAGAATGGTCATTCCTACTTTCATGAAAACAATAGTTAAATGAAGCAAGAGTTACCTGAAGACAGCAAAATATTAGTGAAAATTTGGAGAGGAAAGGTTCTTTTGTAGCATAGCAATGCATGTTTTATCCTGAAATCTGTGTGGTAGTGGAGCTACAAGGTACAAGGTAACTGCTGAGAGTGTGAGTCACAACTTTGGCTGCCTTTGAATTTAAGTTTACCATGTAGTCCCAGAACTGCATGCCAGACATGGCAGCAATGCAGTCAATGGCAGCTTTGAGAGAATTTTGCCACTGCTGTGACTTGCAGCTGAGTAGAAATGATCAGACCAGTCAAGGTTTATCTGAAACTATTGACTCTTCAGAGCCATCATAGTAGAATAAATGCTGATACAACCTTTGTCTTGGACCCAGATAGAGTGAGGTAAATTCTTCAGCCTCAGATCAAGGTGATTGTGAGGCTAAGATGTTCTAGAGTGATAAAATCAACCACCTAACCAACATATATCCAACATGTCCTGTCCTCACTAGAGCGTGTCCAGCATTACCTGATAGCTCTGTCCTACTAGCCCATGATAAAAGAAGCCACATACCCTTGCCCCTTGAGACTGTTTCTCTGCCTTCATGAATTTCTCTAATACTTGACAGACACAGCAAGAGTCTGTTCTCCTCCATGGGCCTCCCCACCTTGCTTGAATGCACACCCACAAATCCAAATAGTGTTAAAGGATGTGGACACAGTTCACATATATTTTCCAAGAATGTTGGCTCAGGCAGAAAGTAGAAATAGGGCACACTAAGCAACCAGGAAATGCTGTAGACTTCAAAGAAACCTTTCAAACATTGAAACTAATGGACTGTTTGTAAAGAGATGTGTGCTTGCCTGGAAAAGGGGAGTAGCAATTGAAGTGACAAAGGAAGCATGGAGCTGGGTTATTATTTAGTAGCAGATAGGATGAAAGACCAAGCTCACAAACTGCCAGACTATAAACAGCTAGAGACAGAGGGAAAGTGTGCTGGGTTTGTTTGGCCTGAACTCTTTTTTCTTATTTAATTACAGTTCTTCATTTTCCACTCTTGTATTGTCTCAACAGGTTTTTGATGTAGTAATATGTTTATTTCACCTGTATTAGACATAACCATGTCACTCAACAGTGTCCACTGAATAATGTCCCAAACTCCTAGGAACAGTGTTTGATTTAGTGTTAGATTAATTAGATATATTATAAACACAGAGACAGACAGACAGACAGACAGACAGACAGATAGATAGATAGACAGGCAGAGTGAAGTTAAATGCTAATAGACAAGGCCCTCTCTTCTTTATATCAAGCTGCTATGTGATTATGGAATGATACTTTTAGAATACTTCTTTTTTTTTTTTTTTGGTCGAATTATACTATTACTAACTGTATTTCAGAGGAAGCAAAGTTCTTTTTTTTTTCCATTTTTTATTAGGTATTTAGCTCATTTACATTTCCAATGCTATACCAAAAGTCCCCCATACCCACCCACCCCCACTCCCCTACCCACCCACTCCCCCTTTTTGGCCCTGGCGTTCCCCTGTACTGGGGCATACAAAGTTTGCGTTTCCAATGGGCCTCTCTTTCCAGTGATGGCCGACTAGGCCATCTTTTGATACATATGCAGCTAGAGTCAAGAGCTCCGGGGTACTGGTTAGTTCATAATGTTGTTCCACCTATTTCTTTGGTAAAACTAAAAGTCAGATGGTAACAACTTAAACCTTACAGAGATTGTAACAAGGAGTATTTATCTATTAATTATTTAATTATTATCAATGATGATGATGATGGTGGTGTGTGTGTGTGTGTGTGTGTGTGTGTGTGTGTGTGTTTGTATGTGTGAGTGTGTGTTCGTTTGTGTGAGTGTGTGTGTGTGTTTGTATGTGTGTGTGTGTGTTAGCATGTAGGGAGTACATATATGAACATCACAGGACAACTCTTGGGACTTTGTTCCCTCATTCTACCGTGGGTTCTTAGCATCATTTGTAGGATGTTAACTTTGTGCTTACAGAACTGAGCAATCTGTCTAGCCTGCCAGGAAGGATATTACAATTAACTTTTGATTTGTTCTTTTGTCCAAGCCACATCTAATTTTCAAAATCATTATTTTCCGAGAAGACTGAAGATAAACAGTTTTATAGTCAGGTGAATCCTACATCTGAGATAGTCTGTAAATGCTGCATGCAAACTAAGCAGTTTCTTGTTCAGCTCAACTCTTTGTCCCGCTAACTTTTTACAGGCTGCAAAATGAAGCCAAGTGGAGCATAAAATATTCTGCATGGGAATCAACTTTCCAAGTTCACTTTCATTATGCAAATTGTTATCTTCCCAATACCACAAGTGTTGCTTTCCCTTCTACAACTTAGGTTGTCATATTTTTCTGCCATCATATCAACTTTTCCTCACAGATTTCCTAACATCATTGTCTCAATCTTTCACCATTTATATAGGCTTGTCTAAGGTGATTTGCTGAGCTTTATTCAAATGTGATTTTAATTTCTAAGTAGAGTATACTCTACCTCTAGCAGAGAGCACAGAGGCTACAAAGACGACAACGTTAATGAAATAAAATTAATTTACTACATGTTAATCAAGCAGAATACTTCAGTATGCCCATAAAAATATTTTCTCAACACATATTTATTGTCTTCCTGCCTTTCCCACAAGAGTCATACCAATGGTAATGAAGCAGGGAAATTATTCATGTTATGGAATTAATGTGCTCCATAATTGCTTATAAACTTGTACTTCTTCATTGCTTATGCACTTTTGATAAGCTTGACAAATTTTAGACCTCTTCAACAGAAAGCAGTGGAAGCAATTTCTCTATCTATCGTTAGAATGATTCAGTGTTATTATTAATCTAAAGCTCATTGTGCAAAAAGTAACTAATTTTTATCTCTGTCAATCACTCTGCTGGCTTTAAACAAAGAAACAGTGCTATTGTGTAAGGATACCAAAACCTAGACCTCAGGCAAATATCATTTAAAAAATTGTGATTATAGAGTCACAATGTAGATAGAAGGCTGCAGTTGTCAGCAACTCTTCCATGGCTTCCAAGATTTGCTATGGAGAGAAGCTGTCTCTAAAGAAACCAGAGGCAATACTATGTTCAATTTTCTGAGAAGCCACCAGACTGTAGTTGTACCAGCATGCAATCCCACCAACAATGGAGGAGTGTTCCTCTTTCTCCACAGCCTTGCCAGCATCTGCTGTCACCTGAGGTTTTGATCTTAGCCATTCTGACTGGTGTGAGGTGATATCTCAGGGTTGTTTGATTTTCATTTCCATGATGACTGAGGATGTTGAACATTTCTTTAGGTGCTTCTCAGCCATTCAGTAGAAAATTCTTTGTTTAGCCTTACACCTCATTTTTAATAGGGTTATTAGTTTCTCTGGAATCTACCTTCTTGAGCTCTTTGTATATATTGGATATTAGCCCTCTATCAGATGTAGGATTGGTAAAGGTCTTTTCCCAATCTGTTGGTTGCTGTTTTGTCTTATTGACAGTGTCCTTTGCCTTACAGGAGCTTTGTAATTTTATGAGGTCCCATTTGTTGATTCTTGATCTTAGAGCATAAGCCATTGGTGTTGTGTTCAGGAAAATTTCCCCTGTGCCCATGTGTTCAAGGCTCTTCCTCACTTTCTCCTCTATATGATCAGTGTATCTGGTTTTATGTGGAGGCCCTTGATCCACTTGAACTTGAACTTTGTACAAGGAGGTAAGCATAGGTTCATCTACATGCTGACCACCTGTTGAGCCAGCACCATTTGTTATAAATGTCTGAGGATCCATCTATACCACTCCTGGTCATATACCCAAAAGATTCTGCAACATATAACAAGGACACATGCTTCACTATGTTTATAGCGGCCTTATTTATAATAGCCAGGAGCTGAAAAGAACCCAGATTTTCCTCAACAAAGGACATTTTCTGGATACAGAAAATGTGGTACATTTACACAATGGAGTACTACTCTATTAAAAACAATGAATTCATGAAATTCTTAGGCAAATGGATGAAGCTAGAAAATATCGTCCTGAGTGAGGTAACCCAATCAGAAAAGAACACACATGGTATGCACTCACTGATAAGTGAATATTAGCCCAAAAGCTCAGAATACTTAAGGTACAATTCAGAGACCACATGAAGCTCAAGAAGAAGGAAGACCAGAGTATGGGTGTTTTGGTCCTTCTTAGAAAGAGGAACAAAATACTCATGGGAGCAATTATAGAGACAAAGTGTAGAGCAGAGCCTGAAGGAAAGGCCATCCTGAGACTGTCCCACCTAGGGATCCATCCCATATACGGTTACCAAACCCAGACAGTATTGTGGATGCCAAGAAGTGCTTGCTCAGAGGAGGTTGATATGGGTGTCTCCTGAGATGCTTTGCCAAAACCTTACAAATACAGAGGCAGATGCTCACAACCAGACATTTGACTGAGCACAGAGTCCCCAAAAGAAGAGTTAGAGAAAGGACTGAAGGAGCTGAAGGGGTTTGCAACCCCATAGGGAGAACAATGATATCAGTCAACCAGAACCCCCAGAGATCTCAGGGACTAAGCCACCAACCAAAAAGTACACATGAAGAGACACATGGCTCCAGCCACATATATAGCAGAGGATGGCCTTGTAAGGCATCAATGGGAAAAGAGGCCCTTGGTCCTATGAAGGCTGGATAGATGCCCCAGTGTAGGGGAATTCAAAGGCATGGAGGTGAGAGTGGGTGGAGGAATACCCTCATAGAAGCAGGGAGAGAGGGGTTGTTATAGGGGTTCTACAGGAAGGAGGGAAATAAGGAAAGGGCATAACATTCGAAATGTAAATAAAGAAAATATCCAAAAAAATTTTCTTAAAAAAGAAAAATTAATTAGAGTCATTGGCATTGAAGTAGAGTGTTTGGTGCCTGCTCTAAGGCACACGTTTCCCACTTCTCCAGTCTGTAGAGTTGTTTCTGCCCCTCTTTCTCTCTCATTGTCACACTCAGCTACTTGCTGAACAAATGTGCCATGATTTAAAGTGAGAAATAACTGAGAGATTATATACATTGCTCCCTGATGAGCATTACCAGTGGTCTCATTTACCAAGTAAACATTTATTAAAATTTTTTATTTCTTCAAAAAGAACATTTGGTTAGATTCAAAATGTTCCACAATGTGGTAAAATATTCCTTTAATAATGCAGTATTAAAATTATTGACTCACATTTTATGTGTGTCCAGGGGATTTTCATGGATTTCTAATAGTTGTACATTATAAAGGGTAGAGTGTAACCCATTCAAAAAACACTATAATAGACAACCTGAATTCCATACTGGAGGCTCAGAAAATATAAGGATATCCAAGAGTTGCAGACACATGGAAATGTGGTTTTCACATCACCTTGTAGTTCAAGGAATTGTAGACTCAATCTGCCTTAGAACTTGAGTAAAGGGACCATAAATCTAGAAGTGTGAACTTGAATAAAATGGTCTGGTGAGTCAAATAAATGAAATAACTGCTATTGATGAAAACAGATATCAATCTTTCCTCCGTTTGTAGCAAGCATCATTCATGTAATAATTATTGCTGTCTCAAAATAACCCAAATTCAAGGACATAAAATATAGTTAGACTGTAGTTCTATCGTCGACAGATGAGCTGCTCTGTTCTCACCACTACCTCACAGTGCTTGCCCACATATTTTTCCAAGCAATACTTTTTCATCTGCAACCAGCAACAGAGTTGCCTTATGGCTGAGTCAATTAAGATGGTTTTGTTGGGGCTGGGTAGTGGTGGCACACGCCTTTAATCCCAGCACTTGGGAGGCAGAGGCAGGCAGATTTCGGAGTTCGAGGCCAGCCTGGTCTACAGAGTGAGTTCCAGGACAGCCAAGGCTATACAGGGAAACCCTGTCTCAAAAAACCCAAACAACCAAACAACCAAACAAACAAACAAACAAAAAGATGGTTTTGTTGGAAAAGCTGATCTTTGTTCCTCATCTTTAATTCTCCTGAAGGATAGCATTGGTCCATTCAAATTGTATATGTTCGTGAGAGTTCTAGAAATAATTGCATAACATTCTCCTATAGGGTGAAAGAGATGTTTCAATTGTTTAGAACAATTGTTGTCTTGCAGCAGACTGGGTTTTTATCTCAGCATCCATAGGGTGGCTTCCATCTGTAACTCAGTTCCAGGGGATTCTTTTTCTGAAGCCTGTGATATGACGATGTACCAGTCATGCACACAGTACATATACATACCTCCATACAGACAAAATACTCTCCAACACAAAAGATAATCAAAGATCTTAATATTAAAACTTCTTATATCTTTGCTAAGATATTTAGATTACCATATTCCATTATCAAAACCAATACAGCACATAATCAAAAATGAGAGAACTTCTGCTTTGGATGTGAGAACATTTAAAACCATTTATTCAAATTCTAATCTACTATAAATCACTTCCCTCTGATGCCAATCCTTTTAAGTGTCACTTGGAATTTCTCAATACTAACAAAATTGAGTTGGTTACAGTATATGACAATTTTGAGTATTAACTTGTACAGTTACAACTAAGATAATCATGTTTGATATAACCTGACAAAATAATACATCCTATGATATTATTCTAGGATATCCTACATGATATACTCTAATCAGTCAGTCAGAGAACTGATAAAAATTATTTTGATCTAAAACATCCAGAATCTTATTTTTTTCATTTCTGAAAACCTTATTGTTTAAACCACTTATTATCAGTGTGTATTTTTCTTTAGATATTGATAAATTCATGTGTTGTATTATGTATCATTCACTTATTTTAAAGTATGCATTACAAAAATTAAATTATTTGCCCTTGAAAGGATCAAGGCATGAACTGTTCTCAATTAAAATTTTAAATGTGACAACTTATAAAAATTTAGTTCTTTAGAAATTTCACATATTTAGTAAAAGGAGAATTTAAAACAAAAACAAAAACAAAACAAAACAAAACAAAACAAAACAAAATGTCCAGCTCTTAATCCAAGCAGTTGAAGAATTTTGTACCCAATAGAGAATATTCTCTAGAATAATTTGTTTAATTATCTGCTTAAATAGATTGAGAACTTAGGAAAGTTCTAAATATCCTAGGGCTAAAATTGAGATTTTGTTTTGTTTTGTTTTTGTTTTGTTTTGTTTTGTTTTTATTTAGGCCTTCATTGTGACCTCTTTAGGATCAAAACCAACTCGCTAAACCTAGAAATTCTCCCACTAACATTGACAACACCTCAAAACTCTAAGAACAAGTTAGCTGGGAAATAATATCATAATACACCATGGGGGAAAAAGTTATTTGTTTATCCTCTGGCATTTGTTACTGAACCACAGTATGCAAACACTTTTAGCTCTCATAGGGTGAATTACCAAATATATTATTAGAAGCCAGGACATTCTCTGGCCCTGCTCAAGCTACAGGGACAACAGCCTACTTAATCACATCCTGGGTTCATGTACCATCAAAATGAACGACACCATTTGTGGTCACACCGTCAATCCGTGCTCTCAGGACCAACCAAGAATTAATAAGTTAGAGGCTGTGTCTACAGCCCGCAGAGTAGAAGTCAACTCTAAATACCAAGCAAGATTAAGTTAAAACCTCTAGATAGCATTTGCACATTTTTTAAGTATAAATAAATAAATAAATAAATGAAACGTAACTTTGTAATAGAAATCTTTAAGTTTGGGAGGAACTTGAGAGAAAGGCACTGGATCCAAGTCATTACGGAATGATAGTCTAAGCCACAAATACTCATATATGTTCAGTTTCACCATCTTCCTCATTATTTATAGGTGATGTGACCTAAATAACTGTTTGTGTATGGTAATATATTGCCAGCTTCTGATATAACCACATGCACAGTGCTCCACTCCTAAATAACTTTGCAGCCAGCGTTCCTCCTTTAGTCTCAGGTAGGACTCCTGTTTCAAGCCTGACCTCATGTTGCCTACATCCCTTTTCTTTCCAGGCATTCCCTCAGAAGAACATCTGTTCCCCTGAGATCTTTCCACAGGGTTTACACTCAGGGAAGGAAACCATATTTGAAGTTTCAGTCCAGTGAGGCACACGCACTTTAGAATAGTCTACACCACCATTATCTGCAACAACAAAAACCATATGGATAAAGAAGAGTTTGAGAAAAAGAGTTCCTGATAAAATTTAGTAGTCTCGATAAAATGAACTTAAATGTAGATTTTCTTTAAAAAAAAATAAAGGAGGATGCTTTGAATATATTATAGAATTTACAGAGGTTACATTCAGCAATTATTAAATTAGATGAGCCCTAGCACTCTATGTATGTTACTAGGGGTAGTGGAAGGTCAAATATGTAGTAGCTACAGGGAAGAGATTATTAGATCACTTAGAGACATAAATTTATATCTGTATCTGTCTCTCTATCTGTAAAAAAAATCATATGTGAAAAAGTATATAAAAGCCTTTAAAAGGGAAATACCTAGCACTGAGATTTCCCAAGTCAGGGAAATATAGCTTAATATCAGACATCTGAAATGGTGACGGACCAAACTCTGATACTGGGAGTGGATAAACAGTTTATACGAAGGTAAATAAATTAGAGTTTTCAGGTAGCATATTGCCTACATAACACTGGAGAAGGGGGTTCTTTTCATTTTTCTCCTTATAAATATTAACAGGTTCTTAGCTTTAAGATTGTTGGAGAAATTTCTGCTAAGACAGTGTTAAGTCTTTTTGTACCATGCACACAAGGATCTATGACAAGTTTCACATAGTTTACTTTTGATCAATTCTAAGTGGATTCCTCCTTAAAGAGTTGTCAAATATGCTTGTCATATTGCATTCTATAATCTCAGCATTTGGATGGTAGAGGTAAGATGTCATCCTCAATTAATTAGTGAGTCTGAGTCTGAGGCCTCAGATTCATGATGCACCTTCTCAAAAACCAAGTATAAGATTAGTCAAAGAAGTAGGAAGTCGGGTTGTTTTATTGGAATACAACCTTACTATGCATAAACTTTAAAAATATAAACAAGCACTTTAAACAATCAATGCCAACACATTTCTTTCTAATTTTGTATTATGTCAGTAAGCTCTAATGGGCAATTCAAGAAGTGATTGCATTTCGAAATTCCAAATTCTTTCAGAGAAGCCAAACATGAAACTAAATATCCCATACCTGACACACTTACCCCAATAATATGGAGGCACCACAAAATCAATATATCTATTACAAATGACATCTCCACTCCCTACATGCACATTTATATATTTGCTCTCCCCCCCCCCACTTTCTTTCCTGGTGTATCACAGACTCATTAGACTCTGTGGTTTATAAACAGTAAGGTGAGCCTCAATCCTCTCTTCTCCCAGCTTTCCCAATAAAGTAAGTTAATCAGTAAACAAAGTTGCTTTAACATCAAGATATCTCTAAGTTCAGGTATCCCATACTAGAAACTGCAACAGTACCTAAGCAGTCCTAGTCTCTTCTATCAGCCTTCCCTCTGGTTCCTCAAATTCTGTCACTCACTCTCTGACCAGTGTAAGAAGAGGGGACATTGTCTCTAAAACTGTTGTCTACCAACTTGAAACCTAAAGGTTACAAGCCTATATGTTACAGTATCTTGGTTTCTTTACTCTTGATTAAATCCAAACATCTTAGCCTATCCTTCAGTCTTATGTTCCTTCTCTGTTCTCAGCTCTCTAGGTTCCTCTCCTAAACTGCCACATGGTGATTAGCTGAGTGAAGACACTAACCTCACTGGAATCATAGGGTCGGTTTTGAATTAATAAACAGAGTGCCACATATTGTTCAAAAAAGAATCTTGTTACTCTAATTAGAACGGAAGGTGCAATTTCTAAATAGCAAGATAATTTATACATATGGTGTCAGAACCTGTTTCTAAAAGTTCTGTTCTGCTGGGATAGAATTATATATTTGAGGTTGCAGCCAATGACTGAGAACAGGAGAGATTGAGCAGCCCCACAAAGGTCCTCATTTTGAACAAAGATTATCAGTGAATCCAGTTGAATAAGAAAGTTTACAGTGGTTGAGAGATGCAACCAGGTATTTGCCACATCCCCAAGCTCTCCACCCCCAACTAGCTCCAGTCCAGCTGCAAAGATGATCCTACGTGCCAGGACACAAGCTGGTCACTTACAATGTTGTGCTAGCATTATGCCCTTTGTCCCTCAAAGTAGCTCATTCTCTATTTTTCTCTACTCTCACTCTTTAGAAAACTGTTAAATTGATATGTTTTTCATACCTATAATTGGACTAAAATCTTGGGTGACCACTGTGCTTCTGAGGTCTGATACTTTGGGGAAAAATTAGGATGAGTCCAAATATTCTACCTAATTCAAATGATTGTTTCAAAAAAAAAGGAATTTGAGCATGTATACAAAGAATTCTGTAATAACTATATAGAACTCTTCTTATATATGCTCAAATTTTACATGCTAGCCTTCAGGTACATATCTTGGGTTGTTGGGTATTGTAGAAGAATGTACTACAGGGCTTCAGCCCAGTTGACCAATGAGTGGGCTACGGGGTTTGTGAAAGGAGAGATGGAGAAGGAGGGACCATTAAGTACCTTGCTGCCTGAGTTCTGCTTTCCTCCTCCCTCTGAGGGTGAGCTGGGATCTCATCTGAGTTAAGGGCCCAGCTATCAATGGGAACTGTGAAACAGTCCAAGGGACATCAATATTAGGTCCCTAACAACTGCAGTTTCCTGGGGAATGATGTGGAAAATGCTCAGCCAAAGATGAAGAAGGTCTCACCTTCTGGGACAATGTCCCCTGCTGGGAACTGGTTCATCAGGCCATCTGGTCCCTTATTAAGACTATAATAACCCTAAGACTAAGTAGATGTGTTGATGTCCAATGAGTGCTTTCTGCAGACCTAGCACCAGGCAAGTGTTTGGAAACTGCAGCTTCAGCCCCTCTGGCCATCTGCCTACCCACCCCACCTGGAGACCTTAATGGGCCAAACAGCAAAGTCCAGGGGGCAGAGAGGAGGTACTTTGGACTATAAAGCTGGTGGGCATCCAGTAACCCCCAGCCCTTAGTGACCAGCTATAATCAGAGACCATCAGCAAGCAGGTATGTACTCTCCTCTTTGGGCCTGGCTCCCCAGCCAAGACTCCAGCGACTTTAGGGAGAATGTGGGCTCCTCTCTTACATGGATCTTTTGCTAGCCTCAACCCTGCCTATCTTTCAGGTCATTGTTTCAACATGGCCCTGTTGGTGCACTTCCTACCCCTGCTGGCCCTGCTTGCCCTCTGGGAGCCCAAACCCACCCAGGCTTTTGTCAAACAGCATCTTTGTGGTCCCCACCTGGTAGAGGCTCTCTACCTGGTGTGTGGGGAGCGTGGCTTCTTCTACACACCCAAGTCCCGCCGTGAAGTGGAGGACCCACAAGTGGAACAACTGGAGCTGGGAGGAAGCCCCGGGGACCTTCAGACCTTGGCGTTGGAGGTGGCCCGGCAGAAGCGTGGCATTGTGGATCAGTGCTGCACCAGCATCTGCTCCCTCTACCAGCTGGAGAACTACTGCAACTAAGGCCCACCTCGACCCGCCCCACCCCTCTGCAATGAATAAAACTTTTGAATAAGCACCAAAAAAAAGAGTTCTATAATGAATGAAAAAGGATTGTGTATATAGACATCTTTTTCTCTGGCATTTATTGTCATGTTAGCATACTATTAAACCATTGTTAGGTTGGATGATTATATAATCATGTATGAAGCTTGTGATAAAACACCAGGAATAATTCAAGTATCTGGAATTCTGCTTCCTGCCCAAGAAGGTAGGCAACCGTGTAAATGCCACTGAAGCTACTAGTCTAAAAGTGAGTTATCTCTGTCTTTGTCTTACCCCCTGATGCTGTGATAAAACCCTGACAAGAGCAACTGACTCCTGAGAGGAAGGTTTATTCTAGCTCACAATTCCAGGTTACAAACAGTCCATCCGTAGCAGGGGAGTCACAGCAACAGGAACCTCAGGGAACTGCTCCTATTATCCCCACAATCAAGAATAGTGACCAATAAATAAGTGGATCTTTTCTCAAAAAAAAAAAAAAAAAAAAAAAAGACCAGAAACATTGGCTACTCTTCAAGCATGAGTGATAGGCTGCTCATTGTCTAAGTTAATCCCATCTGTGGATTTGGGATATAACTTTTACTTGGTCTCTGGTCCATTCAGTAATTTTCAAATGCAAAGTATTATGGTAAAATCCCCTCTCAGCAGTGGTGTAATGGCTGCTGTGCTGGGGAGCCTAGGCGAGGGGGAAATGGATCAGGAAGATTAATCAGGAGCTACTTCCATTACCTAAGGCCGTTGTTTTCTTAGACTTCTACATTTAGTGATCCAGAAAGCTAGTGGACATTTCAAGTAAAGCGTCATCTGTCACTGGCAACAAATATTTATCAAACCCAGAATCATGTTGAAAGGGACACAAAAAAACTCCTTACTTCTTCACTGCTGAAAAATAGGTGAAAACAAGGCCAAACAAATTAACACAAAGGAGATAATAAAAACTGTGAGAATGTAAAGAAAAAAAAATTGCAAGTTGCCCCACATGCATTGAAATTCCTTCCGATTGTGCCCTTATGTAGAATAGTAAAAGTAATATAAGAATCATATGGAAACAGATCTGATGGTTTTATCCATTGTCTGCAATTTGACCATGTGTAATCATTTAAAAGATCTTAAAGGCTGTACAATTTTAAATATTATAAATTTTTAGAAAAAATATAAACCAAAAAAAAAAAATCCATGTCAACCTATGTAGATAGCACCACACTGAGACTTCCCTTCCTTGATGAGCTGCAACTGTCAAGTAGACAGTTTAACCATCACACTCACTTTGTACATACGAAGTCATCCTGTAATCATCCATTCACTTTCTTGTCATACATCATAGTAATGGTTCCTTCAACAGATAACTATTAAGTTCTACAGTGGCAAAGGTCAGCACGAGTTATAACATCTGTGGGTGATATCATCCATGCCTTTAAATGCTTCAGTGTCCGGACAGAGGAAAGGATGAGGGAATAAATACTAGAACAGAAGAATTGGGTTTGTAAACGAGTACAGTAATGTTTGAATTTTTAAAAAGATTTTTGTGGGACAACTAAGGAGTGAACATCAGTGCCAGAAAATGTCTTTTCACCCTTTGTGTGAATTCCATGAATCCATCAACACATTAGAATCCAGGGTTCTGACTTCCAGGCTTTCTAAATCAGAATTTATGTTGTCACAGCTATAGCTATGAATTTTGGGGTTTGTTGTTTGGTTTGTTTGTTGTTTGTTTTTTGTTTTGTTTTTGTTTTGCCTAATGATATTTTAATTAATTAATCAATTTATTTATTTATTTTCAGAAGTATTTTTAATTAGGTATTTTCTTCATTTACATTTCAAATGCTATCCCAAAAGTCCCTCATACCCTCCCCCCCCCACTCCCCTACCCCCCACTCCCACTTCTTGGCCCTGGCATTCCCCTGTACTGAGGCATATAAAGTTTGCAAGACCAAAGGGCCTCTCAGCCCAATGACGGCCAACTAGGCCATCTTCTGATACATATGCAGCTAGAGACCTGAGCTCCGGGGGTACACTTTGCCCCTTCTTAGAACTGGGAACAAAACACCAATGGAAGGGGTAACAGAGACATAGTTTGGAGCTGAGACGAAAGGATAGACCATCTAGAGACTGCCACACCTGGGGATCCATCCCATAATCAGCCTCCAAACGCTGACATTGCATACACAAGCAAGATTTTGCTGAAAGGACCCAGATATAGCTGTCTCTTGTGAGGTTATGCAGGGGCCTAGCAAACACAGAGGTGGATGCTCACAGTCAGCTATAAGATGGAACACAGGGCCTCCAATGGAGGAGCTAGAGAAAGTATCCAAGGAGCTAAAGAGATCTGCAACCCTATAGGTGGAACAACAATATGAACTAACCAGTACTCCCCGGAGCTCGTGTCTATAGCTATGAATCTTAACAAGGTTCTTCATTCATTTTCCAAGTAGGAACAAGTAAGAAAACTATTCTAGATGATTGACTGCTGTACTGAGACAAACAGAAGTGAATTCAATTTTTTTCTCCTCATTGTATTTGTAATAACAAATACATGTCCATGAATGTGATGTAGAATGTATATCAATACCCTTTAACTAAGCAACCTCCCTGGATATTTTGAGTGGCATTTCTTAGCAGCATATATCCAATTGATCACATAACCAATCGCAAGCTAGGAGGTAAACATTTCGAACCTTGCCTGGTTTTAAGCCTTAACTTTGCAACTTACCAGTTAAGCAAGTGGTTTTGAGCAAATCATGTTCACATCTGGTGAGTATGTTTCCTCATTTGCAAGGTAAAAATAATAAATTACTGGGGCTTAACTCACAGGTAGAAGGAAGAAAATAACATAAATAATAAAAATAGCATCCAGTATAAAAGTAATAAACATTCGATGTCATAGGGCGCCATTATCAATACCGTTCTGTTTATCTGCTTCTTCTTAGAGTCATAACATACACTTCATGTCAACTTCTATTTATTCAGTCACTTGCTTGCCATTATTTATCTTGTTGCGTTTACAGTACTGAATACACATACACACACACACACACACACACACACACACACACACGCGCACGCGCACGCACACGCACGCACACGCACACGCACACGCACAAACACAAGCACGCGCACGCGCACACGCGCACACGCACACGCACACGCACACACACACACACACACACACACACACACGGGCACACACACACACACAAACTGAATAAGGTCTTAGTAAAGCATATAAGAAAGAAACCTGGTCTTCACCCAAGAAATACACAAGTACACAACTGAAATGTTTGTTTTCCTTACAGAAATGAATTTATCTTTACTTGTACTATCTTTGGAGAGAAAAATGACAAAATAAATATTTATGTCACCAGACTCATGTTGGAAAGTAAACCTCAGGTCATGGTATTCAGGAATATAGAGGTGCAGTCAAGGAAGATGAGCCTCCTTACAAATGGAAAACTCCAGTATGAAAGATGTCCCAGGGAGCGCCCATGCTCCCTCTGCCTTTGGGAAACTCAGAAACTAGCAATCTCTAAGACAAGTAATGAGTTTCACCAGACACCAGATCAGCAGGGGCCTTTATTCTGGACTTCTCATTCTCCAAAATTATAATATATAAATATTTATTGTTTGTAACACCCCTAGTAGATAGATGGCACTTTGTTATAACACAGTCAGGCAAAAGATACTTTGTTTTGTAAGGTATGCTTGTCTAAGACCTAAAATTTTATTTTACTAGTTATCAGGAAAATAATTTCTATGACTCATCCAGTTGCATCCTCCAAAATGACGTTTTGAGGAGGGATAATTTCAATATGTATATTTAAAAAGTAATGTTTTATCATACCAAAAACTCCTCCAAGGTGTTGAGTACAAACGCACACTTCTTCCTTATCCACACCACACATGCAATTACTGTTATGGGATTAAATTAACCTCTCTCTATTTTTAGATTTTATCCATTTATATCTCTTGGCTATTAATTACAGCATTTATTGAAGTTCTCTCAATTTTTATAAATTCATTTATTTCCACAAATCTTCTGATAAAGTGCTTGAAAGTGAGACGTGGGTAATTTCCAATTACATCATATCTCCAAATACTCTAATACTCTATAAAACTAGACTGCATTAAATGAGTTTCAAATTATATAAAAAGAAGGTTTAGTGATCACCTCCAAAGAAATTTTGGATGTGTTTTTATAATATACATTAATCTAAAACTTAAAGCATTTTAGATTTTTAGATGAGAGTTATTTTAAAGCCATACTAATGAGTATATTTATTTTAAAATATAATTAAAAGTAAAATGGAATCACTGAGAATTTCTCCTTTTGGTCAAAGAGCCCAGTGGAAATAAGCACTTTCTTCACAGGTCTGTATGTTTGATGGCATCATATTGTACAGAAAGAATAAGAACAATACAGAAAAATGAGAGTCTTAAGATAGACCAGAGCTTTTTACCAAAGCCAACCAAATTCAAATAGCCTTGAACAAGTGGAAACGCAACTGTATATGATTCTTTTGAATCACGAAGCATACTTCTTTAGTTAAAAATGTTTACAAGTCCTCCTTAGGAAAAGACACAAGCAAGAGACATGTTTTTTACTTCTATAGCAAACTGCCGCTAAGCACTAAAATAGAAAGAGCCCTGAAGAGGAGCCATTATTCGTCAAAATGATATTGTAAGTAAAGCCATTTGATCGCAGTGAATGCAAGATAATCAACACAAATTCATGCCATACTGCTTAGATAGTTGAAAACTCTTTCTAAAAGAATGGTAAAAGACAGTTAGAGAAGAGAGAAAGACAAAGGAGAGAAAAATTACACAACTATTAAGAATCTTCAAATACCCAAAATATTGTTGATATCATGCCAGGTACTAGAGGAATACAGGAGATCCTGTATACACAGTTGAAATCATAAAACTAGCAATGCAGAAAGAATGCATGCTACCCTGCCCTGAGGAACTTGCAGTTACTCAGATGATATGGGTGAGGATAAAAAAAAAAAAAGGAAAGAATATATAGATATCAGAAAAGGATAGACTTGTCACATGCTCCCCTCTAATATCATGTCCAAATTATGGTGAGTAGGTCATGACAAAATATAAGCAACTCAAAATGGCACTATACAGATCATATATGACCTATTGTAGAAACAGAAAATGTCAAACGTCTTTTGTAAACATCGTATAAAGAAATTAAAATATGGCCTTAAAATTTACATTGAAAACACTTTAACTCATTTAACATTTTTTATGCATTGAGTTAAATTACGTGTTTAAAGTCAACTTTATCCAGTTCTAAATTGTAACTACTGGAAAATTGAATTAAATGATTGGCTTGTAACCCATTTCTCCTGGAAGAACTGATCTGGAATTTCTTACTGATATTCTCATAACAGTTTAAATATGAACCATTGACTTTAGAAATTCAGGAAGATGAAGGAGATAAGACTCAAGATTCAATATATTTCTGCCTCTTAAGGACCTAAAACTAGAGCCAGGCTTTATCGACTAATAGGAATTTGATGAAAGAAAATGGAAAAATTGAAAAGCAATGATCTAAGTCATAAAGTTGGCAATGAGTTTGACACAAGAAAATGGTTATTTGCCTATAATTATAATCATTTCAAACAGCACCTGAAAACGGTCAAACAAGGAAGATTGGACCAGGATGATTTTGTTTTCAAGTTAACACCGTACAATGAAAGGAATAATGTATTTTTCTAATTTGAAATGGTAATGAACAACAAGAGAAAAATGGCTAATCATATACTATTTGATAGTCCCAATGCCTGCCTCCGATTTAAAATACTCTTAGAGTGCTCAGCACAATTACTGGCATGCGAAAATCAAAGCGATTCTGTGTGAGGTTAAAGAACCTCAGAATGTTGAGAAAGCTTAAACTTTCAGAGCCCTAACTAGCAAGAAATCATAGTGGAGCCAGGTTTCCCAGGTACAGTAGGCATAATTCTATCCAACCTATTTTAATAAGGGTCCAACCTTTCCTTTAGCCCATCACCCAGCACAGGTAGCAGAAGAAACAAAGTTATTAGGACACAGGGGAAGTAGCCCTGCTTAGACATAGTTCTTTGGGGGTGATTCCAATCTTCATTGTCAGGTTATCAGTAGCTCAGTTCACTAGGAAACACCAAAATATGAATCAGCAGCTTCAGTCCAGTTCTCTCCTCAGTTAACAGGCATCAACCAGCCAGGGCAGCTCAATGCAGAAGTCGCAAGGCCAGCCAACAGACGGGGCTCCACAGAAGCAGCAAGAAGCCACAGGAACCTCTCGAGAAGTTCTTGGTGGAGTTTCTAAATCATCACCACAAGCAGAGCCCAGCAACAACACAATGTTAGGTGTGCCAATACATGTGTTCTATTAGCTAACCATAGTGAGGCAGAGCAAAGCAAACCAGTGCTTGAACTCCCACTGTCTGTGGGGTCATATTTACATTCCTTCTGACGTATGTCCCTTCACATGTTTGCCAGAGCAAAACATCCTTTCACCTGTATCTACTTCAGGAAAACATCCTTCCACCTGTGTGCCCCAGCAAAACATAATTTGACATAGCTGGCTTTCCAAAGAAACAAGAAGCTACATTCCACGGTGTTAAGTAGCAGAAGTCTGCAGATGTAAGCTTTCAGTCAGTTGCTGAGTAACACCACAAACCACGGTGGTTTAAACTCAGCCACCATTACAATGCACCCATCACTTTAAGTTAAGGAACAGTGACAGCTCTTTCCCAAGGTGTCAACATGTCAGAGACCTCAAACATCTGTAGTTAGCTGGGATAGGATGATTCTAAGTCTGAAGGAGAGACTTTAGTCACTGTGTGTCAGGAGCCTTCCCACCCAGAGTAGGTAGTGGTGGAGTGCACAGAGTAGGACTCTGGTGTAGCTTTAAAGTCTCAGGGTCTCCTGACATTTTAGCTCTTCAACTGTACTGAAATGCTGATGATAACTTCTAAAAAATCCTAAAAACTTTCTTGCTCTTAAAAACTGCTGGCTTGCTGTGCAGTGGTGGCACACGCCTTTAATCCCAGCATTTGGGAGGCAGAGGCAGGTGGATTTCTGAGTTCAAGGCCAGCCTGGTCTACAGAGTGAGTTCCAGGACAGCCAGGGCTACACAGAGAAACCCTGTCTCAAAAAACAAAACAAAACAAAACAAAACAAAAACAAAAACAAAACAAACAAAAAAAACAAAAAACAAACAAACAAAAAAACACACCACCACCACCAACACCAACAACAAAAGTCAAAAACAAAACTGCTGGCTTAGTTGATTGACACCAGAAGCCTAACAGTAGGGCATTAAGTAACATGGCCTTTGCTCTATCTCAGCAGGAACTGAGCATCTCTGACTTTCTGCCTGCTAGTCAGGTAGTCATGGCAGCAGGAAAAATCAACACTTAGAAAAGTGACTATATCTGTTCCTGTGAGTATCTATGGAGATAAAGTGTAGGGCAGAGACTGAAGGAAAGATCACTCAGAGACTGTCACACCTGGGGATTCATTCCATAAACAATTACCAAACCCAGACCTTATTGTAGATGCCAAGAAGTATATGCTGAAAGGAGCCTGACATGGCTGTCTCCTGAGAGGACCTACTAGTGCCTTACAAATACAGAGGCAGATGCTCATAGCCAACCATTGGACTGAACACAGGGTCTACAATAGAGGAGTTAGAGAAAGGACTGAAGGGGTTTGCAACCCCATAGGAAGAACATTATCAACCAATCAGACCCCACAGAACTCCCAGGGACTAAGCCATCAACAAAGGAGTACACATGGCTCCAGCTGCATATATAGCAAAGGTTGGCCTTGTCATGCATCAATGAGAGAAGAGGTCCTTGGCCCTATGAAGGTTCAATAGATGCCACAGTGTAGGGGAATCCAGGCGGGGAGGTAGGAGTGGGTGGGTGGGTGGGTGTTGGAACACCCTCATAGAAGCAGAGGGAGGGAGGATATGTAGGGTGTTTCCAGGAGGGAGGGAAACCAGGACAGGGGATAACATTTGAAATGTAAATAAAGAAAATATCCAATAAAAAAAACTAATAAAGTAATCTAAATAGAAAAAAAGAACAATAAATATAGCATTTATTAGTTTATTACTAAGTTGTAAAAAGTTTTCTATGAAAGGTATCCAAGGGGGAAAGCACAAAGATCTTAAGCAGGGAAAGGGAAAAATTCTTCTAAGTGGAGAAAGGGAAGAAATTCTTCTCTATGCAGGGAAAGACAAAAAATTCTAGTAAGGGAAAAATTCTTCTAAAGGAATAGATCCTTCTCTATCTCTTTATCCTCAGTACTTATACATCTTTCAGAATACATGATTACATGTTACAAAGTTCATCACAAGTTCACACAAAAAATCAAATCATAAATCGAAATAGAAGTTTACAACAGCAAATGTTTACATGCATATCTATTAGGAGAAATTATCTAGCTAAACATCCATCATCTCTCTCAGCTCCACAGGCTCAATGAAGGTTTAAAACCAAAACTAAGTTGTCAGTGATGCTTCCTATAGATAAAACCAGTCAATATTTTATCTTCTGTCCTAACACCTATAGCAAATCATTAGTTCCCTTTTTATGACCTTTGGTTAATTGTTTTATAACCTCTTGGAATGTGCTCTGAATAGGAGAAAGTCTGGTTACTATCTAAGAGCAATTAACTGGTGACACTTGGGAGACTAGCAGAGTTCTCATTGCAGTTTTGACTATCAGAAAAGGACCTAATAGCAGTCCCACTATAAAAGAGCTTAATAAACACTGATATAATTATAGGAATTCTTATAGGATCATCATTAAGACTTAAGAAGTCATTTATTTGTCTATATAACCTCACTAATATACAGTACATCTTCATAGATCTACAGAAGTCTGCTTCAAGGGGGTGGATCAATACCTAGTTATTGTTATATGTGTTTAATAATAACAAAAACATATTAATAGCAGTAATCTTTCCTAAGATGAATTCTCTTATGGCCTTGTCCAATAATAGTGAACCTGTTGCAGAATATATAATAATCTAAAGCCGGCCATCTCAGGAAGATCACCTGCTAGTATTCATCTTGTCCTATTATGGCTCCTGACTTTGGTGGTGGTGGGTGTTCTCTTATTTCACTCATGTTTCCTCAGCCAGATAATGAAATTATTTCTTTACTCATGGATCATGGTCTCTGCTAAGAAGGCAGGGACAGCTGTGGGTTAGAAGGTATGCATCTCTCAGACCACACAATACATTCACATAACTTCAGTGTGGCTTTCCCAACATGAACCTGTTAAAGTAAGTTTCTATAAAAAGGGTTTACAAAGAGGCAATGTTGACTCAGCATTTTAATGCCTTAGTTTCAGAATTTCCAGCATGCTTTTGAAATATTCTATTGGTTGGATGAACCACTAGATTCAATGAGCATGTAATTAGCTTAAGTGTCTCAATAGCAGTAATAGGAAAGAATGTGAAATACTTATTTTTAACATAAATTTATGTATTCAGCTTATTTCTCAACAAACCATAAAAAGAAGAATCTCGAGCATACAATACTTAACATTTCTCCATGTGTAATTTCTCATAAATTCACTAAAGAGGCAAAATAAAAAAATATATTATTTAAAAATATATAGAAGGAGAACGGTTGATTATGGGGTGCCCAGACACATTGGATACATAAAAATAAAACTCCTATACATAAGGCTCATAGAAAATTGCTGAAAATGTGCAGAAAAATGGTAGGAGTCGACCAAAGAGTTACTGTACAATTGTTTCTCCTAGAAATGACAGGGGCATTTCATTCATGGCAATTTCTCAATATAGGCTGCTTACACAACAAATCCATACCCAACTTCATGTCTTTTGTAAGGCTTATAATCCACCAATCTATTTATATGTAGATCAGTATGAGGCTATCCACTGAAATATGGGAATGGCCACATCCTCAGAAAAGAACGAGTCTCCCTTCCCAGGTAAGAGCTGTAAATAACTTGCCATTAATGTCCCTGACCTGGGGATCCCATTGACACTGGGATCATCTCTGCTGGGATTTTGGTTGGCTTGATCTTCAGTGGGTCATTTGCAGTTGTTGTAAGTTCAGTAGCCAAGTCATGTCCGGAGACAATTTTATTACACTCTTTCTCGTTCCTTATCTCTTGTATTTTTTTCTTGTATTTTTTGAGTGTTGTAGGCCTCCTCTTTTGCCATGTTCTGAAGCCTTAGTTGGGAGGTTGATATAGATGTCTCCTTTAAGGATGACCACTCAAGTCTTTACTCTCTGCACTCTGTCTCATTATGTTTCTCTAGGTTGACTGCTATCCACTGCTACAAGAAGCTTTCTGACCAGGGTTGAAAATAGCTCAGGTCAATGCATACGAATACGAATACGAATACGAATAGAATACGAATACGAATACGAATACGAATACGAATACGAATACGAATACGAATACGAATATGAATACAAATATGTAGAAGGCTTTTGGACAACTCTTTGACCATAGACTTTGGTAAAATTGCAGAGGACTCTTTCTTTGCTCTTGATACAATTCAACTAGAACCAAAGTCCATTGACTAGGATTTCTATAGAGCTGTGTAAATGTCGGCTGCATGAGAATCAGCATCCTTCACTAATCTCACTCATTTCACTGCCTTATAGCAAGTTAAACTATTTTCTCCCACAGAGAAAGTTCATGATCCACTCATGAAGAGTGCAGTGGAGCACAAGCTCGCTCCAGAGAGGGAGTAACAAATAAATCTCACTGTGTTCTTTCCCCATCCATAACAGTCATCATTACACACGGGTGGGATACTGACCCATAACCAGAGTACAATCTTGATGCCTACTGAACACAACATTCAGCTTCTGTCACTTGCACTTGATAATATCAAATGAATCCTGCTTGTCATGGCTTCTTATCAAATTTTGTCTCTTGCTAGATGTTTCATCAATACCTTGTCCATCCATCCAACATTTCATCTTTGGAATTTGTTCACTCTAATGCCTATTATGCAATGCTAATAGTCCATGTATACATTAACTAGTAAGTATGGCTTGTCTATTTTCATCACCTATGGCCAGGGAAGTTGTATGTTGAATATATGTGCAGGTAGACATCCACATTTGCAATCAAGATAGAAATACATTTATTAAATTTAGAAGGATTTTATTTTTATTTACTTGCAAATAACCAGCAAAGGGATAGTTCAATAAATGATTAAATAACCAAACATTTTATTGGAACTTATTCAAGGTTAGAGCTATACAAATGTTCGAAAGTGTTAAGCCCAACTATTGGTTAACATACATAAAGCAAAGTCCCAATGTTGTTAAGGAATTCTATTATACAACAGTGGATTAGACTTGATAAGGAAGGTAAACCTTCTTGAATAGATTTCCATGACACTTTCAGTACCTAGTGGTCTTGTAACAGACATCAGATCCTGGAAATAGCATATTTTAAAACTTTTCTTTTATCTGTACTAAGAAATCCTGTATCTGAGATAATGTGTTTAGAGTTGCATTAGATGACAAAAGCCAATATCAACAACTTCAGCATCTCAAAAATATGATTCCATGATGCTTGTGAGTGTTGTAGGCTTCTGAGACAACAAAGGTTATGAACAGCTAAGTAATTAAGAGAATGTTTCTGATGTATTAAAAAAAATATGAGAAGAAATAAGGTAGAGAAAGAGGGAGGAAAAGAGGGAGATGGAGAAGAGGAAGGGATGAAATAAATGGATATTCCAGGTAAGCTACAGTCTGTGTATACTTGTGAGTTCATTAGCTTTACACTGAGTCATATACTTAATGGCTTGATGTGAGATAATTAATGCCAAAATACAGTAATTATTAAGTGATTATAATTAAACTCAACAATTAAATTTATGGGCTAAAATGAGATAAAGGAAATAAGATGCATACTTCATCAATAAAAATACCAGTTAATGAAAAACTAATTAAACACTTCAAAAATGATGCGGTTTATAGATAGTTTTCACGCTGTTACTTCTCACAGCGGGAAGAAGGATGTGTCTCCAGCACACATCCACCAAGTAACTGATTTCTCTCTTCATGCTGAGAAATCCTTATGAGAGTAAGTAAACACAGAAATGGAAATTGCACCTGTCTGTCTAACCTTGCAACTCATTCAGTGTTTGCATATCATGAAGTTCCTTCACATATTGGGTATTTTGTATTAATGCCTATCATCATGAAATCCTGCTCACATTTAACTTATCCACATATTTTAAATCCCTAAAAAATTCTGTAGTTGATCCCATGTTATTTCTAGAAAGAGATGAATAAATGGATGCTCAGGGGATTTATAACACTTGTCTGAAGTCTCAAAACCAGGAAGGAAGTGAAGAGACCAGAACCTAAAACTTGGTCACTGTGACAGATCTTATCATCTGCTTATGCTGCTCAGAGAGCTCTGGCCTCAGAGCTATTTGCAGTGCTTTTCTTACTCACCTTTTAAAACACTCATTAAAAATTAACTCAAGTTAAAGAAAGACTCGCTAAGTAACACCTAACATTAAATTGTTGACTATAGGCCACATCCTCAAATCAGGGCATTCCAAATGGATGGCTTCTCTGAACAGAGACATAACATAAGGAGGGCAAGTATAGAAGGAATGTGGGCAGAGTAAGACTATGAGTCATTGTATGGCTAGAATAGGCAGTATTAGTTGCATCTTATTAATAAGGGTGATCATCATTTTTTTCTGTCTCTTCTATTATGAATATAAAATAGTGTTGGTGAAATCCCTCTTTAAAAAGAGAACCAGAAGTCTATATCTTATTGAACGTAAAGTAACTTACACAGCCTCACACTCTTTTGTTCTCTTTTGGGTTCTCAATAGATTAGGAGACACCTATTCATGCTAAGGACATTCTGACTTGCTCAGTCCTTAGATCCCAAGTATAATTTATCCAAAAAAAAAATGTTCTTACAGATAAACCCAACATGAATGCTTAGTTCCATGTCTGCATTCCCTAAAGCCTTATTAAATCAATACAAAATTAAGCCCCCGTCGGGTATAACTGTAACACTTTATGGTTAACATTCAATTAGAATGTAGGCTGCATATTTATTTATTATTTATTTATCAATCATTCCATTCATTTACATTTTAAATGATACCCGACTTTCAGGTGATTCCTCATCCCATCTCCCATTCCACATGCACCCTCCCCCTTCCCCTTTGTCTGTATGAGGGTGCTCTCCCAACCACCCTCTCCCACCCCGCTTCTGCTCCAGCATCCCCCTGTGCTGGGGCAACAAACTTCTGCAGGACCAAGGGCCTCCCCTCCCACTGTTGTCAGGCAAGCCCATCCTCTGTTACATATGTATCTGGAGCCATGGATCCCTCCAGGTACGCCCCTTGGTTGGTGGTCTAGTCTCTAGGAGAACTGAGTGGTCAGACCAACCTACATTGTTCTTCCAATGGGGTCGCAATCCCCTCCACTCCTTCTATAAGGAGAGCTTTTGCCTAAGCTGCATTTGACCTCCACTTTGGTGTCTGAGTAAATTCTCACCAAATGGGTGTTTTGGCCCTTCATATAATGTGAAATGTTAACGTTCTCTTTCTTAGGGAGAAGGAATGTTTGTTTGTTTGTTTGGCTGGTGGAGTTTTCTTTTTATAGTTTCTACGTCTGTTATTAAATTCTAGAAAACACTTTTTATTTCATTTCAAAACAATGAAAATGTTCAAAACAATGCAAATCTGACACATCAATGAGTCAAAGCAGAAAAAAGAAATTTTAGTGATAGTGTCCTCCCAAAGCCCTCCCGGTTTTCCTGTCATTCAATGTTGAAAAAGGAGGAGGCTAGAGAGGTAGCTTAATGCCTCGAAGTGTCCACTTCTCTTAACAGAGGACAAGAGTGCATTTTCCAGTATCCAAGTATACTCACAACAACCAAGAAATGTAGCTTTGGAGGAGACTGATGTGTCTGGTCTCTACAGCCACTTGCACTCATGTGCGCATGGCTACTCCCAGACAAACACATACACACAATTAAAAACTACAAAATCAAGGAAGACGGCAACAGCAGAAATCCCACTGAATCAAAGCCAAACCTTACAAGCAGAGACCATGGATGCTGTGAAAAGGATAATTCAGGATATGAAGCACACTCAGTATACACTTCTGTATGGGAGAGTAGGAGGGCATTTTCATTTAGACTAAGGGATGTGTCTGACACTGCAGGGCCCAGAACAATCAACTGACAATTGTAACCACAAACATCTACCTGATGGGAGAGATCCATACAGAAAGAGAACTTAGTGAGTGATGGAGATTCATTTGGAAATGATGCAAACTTCTAAGTCAATCTTACTGTGGACTTTGCTACCCTGGATGATCACATAGCGAAACAACTTGAAAATGTCCAGAAAGTGAACTACAGATGAGTATGTAGTAAGTCCGGCAGAGAAAGTAAGGACACAAAACAATAAACCCGAACAGCTGAATTGGCTTTTTATGATGGTACAGAATAAAGATGGTTTGTTCTCACTCAAAATCTTTAGAGATTTAACCTTCCTGCACTGATGCTGAGAGGAAGAAATGACTTTAAGAGTGTTTTAGGGTCACAGAATCTCCATCCTACAAGGAACAGTAGATGTTTCAAGAAAGATTTAAGCCAGGCAATGGTGGCATATGCCTTTAATCCCAGCACTGGGGAGGCAGAGGCAGGCAGATTTCTGAGTTCGAGGCCAAAATGGTCTACAGAGTGAGTTCCAGGACAGCCAGGGCTATACAGAGAAACCCTGTCTCGAAAAACCAAACAAACAAACAAACAAAAGAGAAAGATTTAGATCTTTCAAGACCAAATCAGTGACCCGAAGAGTGAGTTCCTAGGAAGTATGGCTATACATATACTGTTTGATGTCTTTGTGTTTATTATTATCATTATTATTATTATTACTATTATTATTATTTCCATGCAGCCAAAGGAATTCCTAACCTGTATGTCTTTCAAGATACTATTTTCTTACTCTCCCACATTATAATATCTCTTTCCCAAAGGATATTTGTCAATTGGTTTTAACTAAGAAGAAACCTTCTGTATACTAAAATGTAAAGGCATGTCTTTTTCCCCTGTAGTTCCCTTTTCTCTCAGTTACTCTGTGGCTTCACTTATCAGTACTGAATGGCTGTTTTCCATCAGAGGAACTTGGTGGAAGGACTTTGACACTTCTGAACAATCAAATGAAGGTAAATCTCAGGAGCTGGGCAGAGAGGAGGAATCCTTCTCTCAATAGATGAGATGAGAGAGAGAGAGTCTTCCAAGACTGATACAAACTTTTGTGCAGTATGCATGGGTCACACTTAAGTGTCTACTCCATTACCCCTCTCTAAGATCTCCTATCATTCAGGTGGTAAATGTGTCCATAACGATCCCAGAAGCAAAAGTGAAAACTGCCAGTTAATTGGGTGGAACATAAAAAACATAGATGAACTTTTAGAATGGAAAAACATTAACATATTTCCACATCTATACGCATGCACACATTGCATGCATCATGTGTGTGTGTGCACGAACACACACGTACACGGATACACACAAATATGAGAACCAGAGAGGGCTACTCTAGACAGAGGTTACCTCTTTTGTGACAGTTTCTGGATTCGTCTCATCCCTCTGATTAGTGAGATCTCACTGAGATTCCTTAGCACAGAAGGTTTTTATTTTTTTTAAAAATTACATCTTACCTAAAAACCAAATTTCAAAATGAAAAATAAATGTTTCATGTGCATGGTCCCTGATATAATGCAAATAACTGCATTTCAAGATAAATGTATTCTTCAACCACACTGCTGAATATAGAATACTCAAATATTAGCTTTCTGTAACAAATATTAACAGTTTCATAAAGGCCCTAGATTAATATTTTATGAAATATGAGGTGAATATTTTCTTCCACTATTTTTTTCCAACAGAGAAAAAAAAATATGTTTGAGTTGAAAATCAATGCAAAATAGTTGCTTCCTTGTGTGCCTCTGATTTTTCCAAAGCATGATTAATGTTATTTATTGTATAAGTCATTACTGGATAGTTACCACAGAAAAAGATTGATTTATAATTTTTCTCAAAGAAATTCTCCTTTTATCAGCATTAATAAGATGTCACTGCCTGGAATAATTCAATTGGCAAATATTTTCCATCTGTAAATTTTCAGAAATGATAAAAGCATACTAATTTTAGAAAACATAATTAGTGTTCCTTTGATCTGGCTTTATATTATACTGTGGTTTTTAAAAAATGCACATTCTAAAAGGGGACTTCCAGACCAAGGATGCATCAGGTTTCCTTCGGAATTGAATTCGTTTTGAAGAACTGGAAACTATGGGTGTGTCTCTAGGAGGAATTCTAGCATCTCTTAGAAATAATACAACATGGTCCTGGGCCTCCCCCCCCCAACCCCCATCTTGGCACTCCCTCCAATGGAAGAACTCTGTAAAGGAAGCATATGGAACATCTGGGTGAGGAAGCACATCACACTGGAAGTGCCTGGGGAAGCTGCTCTCCTCTCCTGCAGGATGTGAAAGAAGAAGAGGAAGAGGCTGAGATGCTGACTTCCCCCAAAGGACAACCTCCCAATGTTTTGTCTTCTCCTCATTGACTCAACTTTAAATGCCCTGTTCCTTCCCTGAGTCGCAGGAAGCCAGTAAACTAGTCTTTGACATATGAACCTTTGAGACTTCCAAACTGGAGATTTTTAATATTTTGTTTATCCGCAAAGTTCAGTGTGGGAGATTCATCACTAAATTTAGTATCTGTGGAATGTAATGGATCAAGCACCTATGTAAAGAATCTGTCAGCCTGAGACTTGGAAATAAGACTTATAATTCAATTCCTGAAATACCAAAATATTGAGGCTTTAAGAAAACGCTCAAATAAAATGCCATATTCTGATCTTGCCAGGAAAGATATTCAATCCGCCAAATATTTCATTACTTGGTTTTGATTTCTTCAAATCTCCCAATAAAAGAATAATATTATGTCATAGAGAAAAAGAGCATTACGTTAGACAAGAAATATCATGAAAACTTGCTTCAAATCACCTTCTAAAATATTTATAAGGACATACTTATCTCATGTCATTAAATAGTATTATTAAAAACCTGTTTAAGATTTAAAAAAAAAAACTTCCAGTTAAGATTTAAATGAAAGAAATTTCCCATTAATTATAGAAGAGACTAAAACAAGATGTATTGAAATAAAGACAGTTAATCAATAAGAAAGACCTTTAATCCTAAACACCAGCCCAGATACAAACACAACAGCAAACAGTATATAAGCTATGTTCCCTGACCTCTGTGTGTGTGTGTGTGTGTGTGTGTGTGTGTGTGTGTGTGT